>NW_005354255.1:398135-424395 GCF_000412655.1 Myotis brandtii | reverse complement strand
GAAGTCACTGTGGCAGAGGCTGCCACTTGGTCAGACATGGCAGTGAGCTCTTGCCCACTGAACGATTCTTCAGTCTTTGGGAGACGGGCTCCTGACCTCTCAGACCCCAACCCCAGCAGCCCTGGCTCTGCGCTCCCCTGTGCCCCACCTGCCTGGTGCTACCCGCATGCCACATTTCACTTTCCTCCTGGAACTCTGTTCATTTTTGTCTGTCCAGTGCCTAGTGTAAGCCCGTGAGGAGAGGCCACCCCTGCCTGGTTGGTGGCTGCATTCCTCCTGTGCTGGCACAGCTTGGGCCCCGGCAAGCGCTCAGTGACTGTGCACCACAGAGGGCCTAGAGCAGGACCCGCCAGTGCTGCTCTGTGACACCCTGAGCATTCGCCTGCCTGCGCCTGTCTCTTTCTAAAATCTAACTTCAGATCAGTGCTCCAGAATGGCAGGAAGTTCCGTCAGGCTGTCCACAGTCAACCCTGCTCTCCCCCCCACCCTTCACCCCCCACTCCCAAGGCAACCTTTGCTTTGCTGTCTCTCTCTCTAGAGCAGCAGTTCTCAACCTGTGGGTCACGACCCCTTTGGGGGTCGAACGATCCTTTCACAGGGGTCGCCTAAGACCATCGGAAAACACATATATAATTACATATTGTTTTTGTGATTAACCACTATGCTTTAATTATGTTCAATTTGTAATAATGAAATTGGGGGTCACCACAACATGAGGAACTGTATTAAAGGGTCGCGGCATTAGGAAGGTTGAGAACCACTGCTCTAGAGGTACCTTTCCTGGAAATTGCCAGATGGACTCACACCATATGTTAGTACTTTTAACCTTTGGGAAGAGTGTACTCTGCTCCCAACTTAGGCTGCAGACCCTTCCAGGGCAGGATGGGGTCCACAGCTCCATGTTCCCCTAAGTTCAAACTATGCTTAGACTACACAGGTGGTTGCTGCCAGTGAGAGAGTAAAAGAGGCCCCAGTTCTGTTCACGTTCCCAAGTGCCTGACACACTGAGGCTGCTCTCTTGGGAACCCCCATCTGGATGGTCACATCTACAACATGCCCACAAGTGAGTTCGAAGGGCAGACCTATTCAGGCCTATTTCAGGCTCTTGCATTGTCTGACAATGACACCTGTGAACCAGGCACCTGGGAAGTGAGCAGGCCTGGACTGGAGGTGGGCTTCACCCCACAGCACCTACATTAAGCATGTCAAACTCAAAGGCTAACACGGGCCAAATAAACAAGGTTTAAGTTTATGTGGGCTGCAAAAAAATAAAAGCTTCAACTTTCATAGAAACGTAGGTTTATTTCGATAGAGACATGCTGAATACAAAGGGCTGAAATAAATAATTGTTAATATAAAATAATGAAACATTGTAATAAAAAGTAATCTTTTTTCTTGAACATTAACTTACCAATTTCCTGTTGCTCACACCAAACAAGTCAGTCCAAGACTAGTGACATGACAATCGGCTGCTAAAATATTCGCTGCTAGTATTAGTGGAGAGAAATGGTGCGCGTAAGGGAAATGAATGCAACATGATTATAGTAATCAGTCATTAGCGAACATTGTAGTTCGTTATTAATTATGTATAACAAGATACTGTAAAAATTAAGTTACGAAATTTTTATTAAAATGTGTCTTACATACTATTATATTGACTGGGCCACAAAAATATTTGTTGTGGGTCACGAGTTTGACATGCCTGACCTACGTGATTTCTTGTTTTTTTAACTTTATTTTTATTTTAAAAATATATTATTATTGATTTCAGAGAGGACAGGAGAGGGAAAGAGAGATAAGACACATCAATGATGAGAGAGAATCATTGATCGGCTGCCCCCTGCATGCCCCCCCACTGGGGATCGAGCTTGCAACCCGGGCATGTGCCCTTGATGGGAATTGAACCCGGAGCCCTATAGTCCGCAGGCCGATACTCTATCCACTGAGCCAAACTGGCTAGGGAGCACCTACATGATTTCTGTTCTCATGCGGGCCCATGGGCACTTATAATAAAAACCACTTGGAGGCCATAACTGGTTTGGCTTAGTGGATAGAGCATTGGCCCACGAAGTGAAGGGTCCCGGGTTTGATTCTGGTCAAGGGCATGTACCTTGTTTGCAGGCTCAATCCCCAGTAGGGGGTGTGCAGGAGGCAGCTGATCAATGTTTCTCTCTCATCGATGTTTCTAACTCTCTATCCCTCTCCCTTCCTCTCTGTAAGATCAATAAAATATATTTTTTTAAAAATCACTTGGAGAAGGGGATTCTAACTCTCTATCCCTCTCTCTTCCTCTCTGTAAGATCAATAAAATATATTTTTTAAAAAAATCACTTGGAGAAGGGGGCTGTTCTTCCAAAGACTGGCATTCTTCAGGGTTCTAGACCTTTGGCTGTCTTTGGAGAGGAGCAAGGACTGACACGCAAGAGAAATGTGCAGTGGAACAGTCCACAAAAGGAACTGAGCAGATGCTGCATGCCAAGACCCATTAGGGCAGCCGCTGCAGGAGTGAAGCAGGAAACAAGGCAGGAGGAGCTCTACCCAGGGGTGCTGGACGGTGGCTGCTCCTCACTGGACAGGCACATCTGTAGTGGCCACTTGGTGGCATCTGGAGGAGCAATTTGATACTGCCAAATGGACAGTGGTGTCAACCACAGGCCTCATAATTGAGTCATCTCAGCAAGAAAACCTGATCAATACCACACAGAAAATAAACTGGCCGATATATAGGCTCTGTGACCCGGGCAGACAATTCACTTTGATGAATTAAGAGTTTAAGGGAAAAAAAGGAGAAGGAGGGAGTTGGCATGGAGGAGAGGGAAGAAGGGCTGCTCGGGGCCTTGCTGTCCAGGATGGGTGCCCATTTTATGCTCAGTGTCCTCACATGTTGTCCAGACATCATGCTCTGGGGGCCATGTACAGTAGTACCCCACTACCGGGAATCACCTGCGCCTGCTGTTCTCTCCTGGCCTGGACCAAATCTGGGAGCAGGCTTCCGTTCCTGCCTCTGCCTGGCTGACTTCTCCCTCCTGTCTGTGAGTGCGTGAGGGTGACACTTTCCATGCCGGGCTATGGAGCAGCCCCTTCAGCAGCCAGAGCAACAGGCCTGGGGACAGTGGCCCGGGAGTGAGACAGCTTTGAAGGTCCAGGCCCAGCCACCCTCCTGTGTGGCCTTTGAAGAGCCAACACTACATGGGTCAGTGACTGGCTCTCCCTAGTGAGGCACTGGGAGCCTCAGCTCTCAGGTGTGAGCACTTCTGGCTTGTTAGTGACTGCTCTCAGGAGGGGGTGAGGTCAACACGGCAGCACTAGCCAATTGCCATGTAACAAGATGAACCGTGTCCGAAGCTGGGGAAGGGTATGAAAGGCTCTGGCAAGAGAGACAAGAACGTCAGAGAAAAACGTGAGGGGAGCTGCAAGGAGATGTAAACACTCCAACATGGCAGAGGGATGTGCTCCTGGCTGGCTGGGCTGCACAGACCAGTGCTATCCACACTGGACCTCAAAGGAAAGACAGGTCCCAACGGGCAGAGCCTGACCAGGCTGGCAGGGGTGTTCTGTGTGAGTTCAGGGGTACAAGGGCCGCCATTCCTGGTCCACCCACAACCCTGCATGATATTGTTGATTGTCACGTTTACTCAAGGCTGATGTAAGGACCAGCACACCCATTTTATAGGCGAGGCAACTGAGGAATGAGAGATGGAGGAATTTAAAGTCCCTGCAACTGTAAGTGGAGGAGCTGGGAGCTGTGCCCAGACCTGCCAGACTGGACGGTCCATCATATGCTGAACCCCAAACTGGAAAACTGGTCAACAATGGAATGGGGTGAAGCCTGGGGACTAGGCGGAGCCTGGGCGGAAGTGTGTGGGCCCTGCAAGGGCCAACCCCATGTGCAGAGTGCTGGACTTAGGAGGCCCCAAGAGGCGACTATGATGATCTTGGGCAGGGCTGAGAAATTCCTGAGTTGTGATGCAGGCAAGGGGATGGGAAGGGAGGGAGGGAGAACCCGTTCGGCTCTAAATCCAACTGTGACTTCCCTCCCTTCTGGCCTCCTAACATTTGAAGAGACGTGTGCCAAATACCTCTGAGCAACCTATCTGGTTTCCATTACAGTCTCCTGTCTCGTGACTCGAGAGTCCACAACATGGGCAGGGCCCCGGATGGTCTGTTGCCAGGATGACACATGAAGCCACTGGCCTTCTCGATCTCCTTTCTCTGCTTGCACTCCTGGGCCCTCAACTCGGAAACGCTGGCCGAGACACAAGATGGTGCACTCTTTGGCTAACCAGACTCTTTCTGGAAAGGTGAGCCAAGCATGCTTCTTCGGGAGGTAATATGCATAGTGCACTGGCTGCCCTCAAGCCTCCTGTGTCTGTCCCTGCCCGGAAACTTTCAGTGGCTCCCAGTATCGCCAAGATACTCAGAATGATTTCCCAAAGCTGAGGCCCTTGTGAATGGTTCAATTATGAAATGCTTGCTGATGGGGGCGGCACTCTGATTCCAGGCAGCTTGGAGCTCCCACATGGCTCTTGAGAGTGAAGGCCATGAGGCGCGGGGCTGGGCTGCAAAGGAAGAGGTGCCACACACGTCGAGGCCACAAAACACTATTTGTGCCCAAATGAACCTTCATGGCCCAACTGGGAGGAATCGGAGAGTAGAAATCAACCCCTCAACCCAAGGAGGTGGGTGAGCAGGAAGAGTGAGGTCTGGCAGCCAGGGAGACCTCATCCAGCACACAGTCCTTAGTAAATACTTGTGAGCTGACTGGCACAGAAGTCACCACCCCTTCGATAAGCCCCGGGAGGGAGATGTTCTGACAAGTCAGAACTTACTCGGCATCCTGAGAACTCTGAAATCTCCCCCAATTTGCTGGTACTCTTCATGCCTCTAGGCACACATTTCCTTTCCACCCAGTGATCAAAGCTAAATATATTTTTAAGAAACAGCTTTGTGAACAGGAGTAGTGGAAATGATCAACCAGGAAGAAGCTTCTAAAGTTACTTTTCATGTGGAAACCCCAAACTGGGCACTGAGACCACCAGGTCAGGCCCTGAGACATACCTCCATGCCCCGAGTGTCACGGGTTTGTTAGCAACCTACTCTGACAGAAGAAGGAGAGTGGGCTTTTGAAGCCCAAAGCATTTTCCCAGAAGGAGCGGTTGCTCAGGCCTAGGGGTGGTGGCTGAGACACCAGCTCAGAAACAGAACCCTCAGGCCCCCCAGGGATAAGCCAGCTGCCCGGCCTCCCAGCCAGGGGGCGGGGCAGGGGGGCTGGTTGTTGATGTGCAGAGGAGCCTGGCACAGGGGTGTTGGTCAGACCTGGCCTCACCTGGGCTCTCTCAGTTTAGGTAGTTTGCTGCCATCCGCTGTGGTGCCATTTATATCACATATCAGGGTGGCTCAAGCTCCCCACCTCCCAGCACATACACCTCTCAGGCCTGCCTTGCTCCAGCTTGAGAACAGGACTCCAGGCTGGCAAGGGATGATAAATGCTTTGCTATCTGGAAGGCAGTGAGCTGACTATCAACATGAAGCCTCAGCTGTGGCTTCCCTGCCTGGAATGTGCTGTTAAAATGGGAGGGGTGGGGGCGGGTTTAAGCAAGAAAAATTCTCTCAAAAATCCTGGCTTAATTCAAGATTCTGAGCTGGATACAACACAGGCACTGGTGGCAAAGCAGGAACTGGACATTGGAAAGAACTGTCTTTAGAGGAAGTGGCGACGGCAGATGACCAAGCTCCTCGAGATATAACGAGGGGGGAGGGGAAGTGCGCAAGTACTGCCTTTCGCAGGTCCCAGCACCCGTACACAGGCTCCTCACACTGAGAGCTGAGCTGCTCCTTCAGCTCCAGGCCGAGAAGAATTTTCCTTTGCCGACAGCGCGCAAGTACTGCCTTTCGCAGGTCCCAGCACCCGTACCAGGCTCCTCACACCGAGAGCTGAGCTGCTCCTTCAGCTCCAGGCCGAGAAAAAGAATTTTCCTTTGCCGACAGTGAAGTCGCGGACCTCCACAGTGCGGAGCCCACTCATGCTGCTGTCAGACTGTGCCACCAGCTTTAACCTCCCCAGAATCCTTCCTGGGGGCCCCTGTGAGCCCCTCCACCTACCTGAACCAGCTCTGCCCCCACCCTGGCTTGGATTTGCATCATTTTACTCCCCAGGACCCCTGGGCAGTCTCCTCGCTAGTCTCCCCTCCTCCCAGACCTTGCTGTGGCCTCCTGTCCAGATCCCTCCATGTGTTGGGGCCTGCCGCCCTCTCCTGGCTACTGTCCCATCTTAGCACCGCAATTGCCAGACAGCTCCCCCTCTTATCCTGCCCGTCAGTGCTGCCTTAGCCTAATCCCTGCTTTGTGTGTTCAGAGGCCTTGGCTTGGGCATGACTTTCTGTTACAGCTCCCCACACCTTTCAGAACACTCTCGAGTTCTAATTCTGCATGCCATGCATCCCATGTTTGTCCTCAGTAGCTGATGGCAAGCTCCCGAGGCACCCCATGTTGCTCTCTGCAGTCACCCAGCACATTGCCCGGCACCGTGCATGGGTGGGGTGAATACCATCTGACAGACTGGCTGGCCCAATGCTCTACACCACTCAAATCACCCTGAAGGGTCAGCTCTTGCTGGTCCCTCTGTCCCCGACAAAGGATGTGCTCTTGGACAGGATCAGAGGGAAGTGTCGGCTGGGCACAAGCCCCTTCAGGCACCTGGGAACAGGCCAGATCCAAGCTAGTGCCCCTGTCTGTGCTGAGGGTTTTTACCGCCGACTGAGATGCCAGCAATCACTTGTGGCCCTTTCCTCGTCTCCCAAAGGAGTGGCTAACAAAGCGGAGGTGCAGTAGCACAGGGGGACCTGAAGGCTGAAGGAGATCTGTAACCAAGGGGTCACAAAGGAGGGGTGTGGGGCTGGGCACACACAGATGGTTGTGAGGTGCCTTGGCTTCAGCCCTGTTTGAGGGAAGTGCCTCCCTCTCTTCCCACAGGTGGCTCAGTAGTCCCTGGAGACAGGTGACAAGGAACCCACACCCTGCCTGGCCTGACCTCCATGGGGATGGTGGGAGGAGAGGGCAGGCTGAATGAGTGTTGGTCCACATGGGGCCAAGGCGTTTTCCCTTGAAGCCAGTCTGGCCAGAGGCCAAGCCCTGAGCACCCTCCTGGTGTTCTGTGGTGGGCGGTGGCCTGGTGTCAGGGCACCAGGGCTCCTAGTCCTGGCTTCTCTGGGGACGCTCCTAAATTCCTCATAGGTGAGGAAATCTATAGATATATAGATTTCTATATAATCTATATATATAAAAGCCTAAATGACCGTTGCAACTGAAACAACCGAACAGACGACCGAACAGGCTACGTGGGGCGACCAGGCCAGCAGGGGGGGCAGTGAGGGGCGACCAAACAACTGAGCAGCAGGCAGTATGGGGTGACTAGGCTGGCAGGGGGAGCAGTGAGGGACAACCAAATAACCGAACAGCAGGCTGCATGGGGTGACCAGGCCAGCAAGAGGTGACCAGGCCGGCGGGGAAGGGGGGGGGAGCGGCGGAAGGGGGACAGTAGGAGGCGACCAGGCCGGCGGGGGAGGCACTTGGGGGTGACCAGGCCAGCAGTGGGGGCAGTTAGGGGCGATCAGGCAGGCAGGCAGGTGAGCAGTTAGGAGCCAGTGGTCCCAGACTGTGAGAGGGATCCCAGATTGGAGAGGGTGCAGGCTGGGCTGAGGGGACCCACCCCCTGCACGAATTTCGTGCCCTGTGCCTCTAGTCTATATAATAAAAGGCTAATATGCAAATTGACTGAATGGCTGAATGACCGGTCGCTATGATGCGCACTGACCACCAGGGGAATGATGCTCAGCCAGAAACCTGGCTCATGGCTGGCAAGCCCAGCGGCGGTGGCGGGAGCCTCTCCCGCCTCTGTGGCAGTCAGACATCCCCCAAGGGCTCCCAGACTGCCAGAGGGTGCAGGCCAGGTTGAGGGACCCCCCACCTGAGTGCACAAATTTCATGCACCAGGCCTCTAGTCTATGAATAAGAGCACTGGTCCAGGTTCAACCTTAATGATCGACAGTCCTGGGATTTTCATTAAGACACTAACAAGCCCAGCTGGTGTGATTCAGTGGTTGAGCATCAACCTATGAACCAGGAAGTCATGGTTTAATCTCCGGTCAGAGCACAAACCCGGGTTTTGGGCTCAATCCCCAGTGGAGGATGTATGGAGGCAGCCGATCAATGATTCTCTCTCATCACTGATGTTTCTCTCTCTCTCTCTCTCTCTCCCCCTTCCTCTCTGAAATCAATAAAAATACCTATAATAATAAAAGCGTAATATGCTAATTAGACCAGACGACCTTCCGGACAAAGCCAGGGCTGCAAGGGAAGCCCAGGTCCAGGGTGCCAGAGGGAAGCTGGTGCCGGCAGCCGGGGGAAGGAAAGCCTACTCTTGCACGAATTTTGTGCATCGGGCCTCTAGTTTAAAAATAAAAAGATACCACCAAGTTTCCCCAAAAGGAAGCAGAAGCACTTGCATGTCACACGACTCGGAAAATCAATTTCAGATGAAAATTTGTAAAAAGAAACACCCAACCCACAAACAAATGAGGCAATACACCCCCTGAGACCTGCCTGGCAGGGCAACGCCAGCTCCATACCACTAATAGCGAGCTGGGTTCACTGTGGGGAGCTGCTGGCTGCTGGCCGCTGGTCTATGGCCTGGCTGGCAGAGTGTGATTCTGTTATGCTTATGCACAGAAACGATAAGGTGTTTTTGCAAACTAATCTGTTATCAATGCAAACTGATGCAAAGCTGTTGCAAAAGCAGCTCTTTAGGGAGGGACAGAAAATAGGGCTTGGAAATCCTGTGAGGCACAGACCTGCCCAGCCTTCAGAAGGCACCAGAACAGCCTCTGCATTAAACATCGTGACCACAGCCTACTGCATACGAGGCTGTAGATATCCAGCATAATTCTCAGTGAGGGGCCAAGGGTATCCCAACAATGGCAAGCTAAGCTGAACAACTGACCAACCTAAAAGTGCAGAGCCCCTGCCTCTTAGAACATAGATGCCACCTCCCTGTCGCTACGACCCCTCCCATTTTAAAAGTCTAACTAATGGACCTAACTTCCTGGATCTCTTCCAGGAAGCTCTCCTGATTCTCCATCACCCACCTCCTTACCCAGGCAGAGGTGACCTGGGTGCTAGCCACCTCATCCATCACCCCATGGTACCCCCTCTCTCAAGCCACTGCCCCCTTCAGACCTCACCTTGGACCAAGCTTGCCAGGTTTTCTGTTCCACAAAGGCATTCACCTCATTCCCATCTCTTTATGGCCCTCTTCCTCCACTGGACTATGAACATGGAAGTCAGCATCTGGTCACTGCCATACTTGCGCTCAGAATGGCATCTAAGACTCAGGAAGCGCTTAGCTAATACAACTTCATGGGGGTCTGATCTCACTCCACCACTCCACAGTGGCTGAGCTCTGGGAGGGCAGTGGACTAGGGAGATGGCTGATGAAAGCCCAATTCCCACCCCCAATTTTCCTTTATGGAAAGTTCAAGTTAAGCTGGTTCTCTTGTCGGAGGCTGCCTGTCCAGTTCCCTGCTCTCTGCCCAAAGCTGGCTCCCACACAGGAGAGAGCAAAGGTTCAGGAAAATTTGCAAAGACAAAAAATCTGAGCAAGCCAGGCCCAGGCTGGCTTAAATCCAGAGGACCCCATTCCCAGAATAGGCTGGTTTGTTATCAACAGGAACCCCCATGAAAGCAAAGAGTCTGCGGTTTGGGAGGACAGGATACAGAAAAAGAAGGCTGACAGGCAAACAGAATTTGAAGGCCGAACTGAAATGGCCCCAAAACACATACTAGGCTGGAGCAGGGAGGTGTGTGTGGGGGAACACACTTAGGTCCCCTATGGATCACTGGGGAGGACAGAGCATGGCCTTGGATCTCTTCCACCAGGCAGCCTAGGGCAGAAGTTCTGAATGCGTGCTAAGGAATGTGTTTTCATCTGGCTCCACTGCTCACCTGCCACACCAAGGTGGTGACAACAGGCTCAGTTGACAAGTGACTCATGGCCATGGTGGCCCACAGTCACCATGACCAGTTTCTTCAGGTGTGGCTACCAACAGCACCTGGGCAGGACACAATCCTGGGACAACTCTTGGCACTGCAGACCAGCCCCTTCCATGAGTTAGTGATGGACGCTGTGAGCCCGGGCCATGTATTAAGTGCCAGCATCCTGTTACCCTGCATGACCACACCTTCATCTGCACCTCATCTTGTTTGTTCAGGGACACCTGCCCTTCTAAACTGCAAAGTCAGTCTTAGAAACCTGGAGCTGGAAAGAAACTCAGAATCCATTGTCTAACCTCAGCGCACCAGTGAGGAAACCAATGGGACCGAGGACGAAGGAGCTGCCAGGGCCAGGTGGGCAGTTCCAGGTGGTCACCAGGGCAAACCGTTTCTGTCCCACAGCTGCCATCCACCCTGCACCGAAGAGAGTGGGTGGGCTTTTCCTTCGAAGGACACCCATTCAAACCTTGCACACACATGCTCAATGACACCAACTCTCATGCCCCAGTGATGGGTGAGCACCCAGACTTTGAGGTGCCCAGGACCCACGTCAGGCCACAGAGAAGAGCAGTTATCAGGGGCCCTTTCTCCTCCCTGAGGCTCAAATTCATTCTAGCAACTTCATTTTTCCTTTTTGTAGGAGAAAAGCTGCCCTGCCCTCCTCCCCAGTGATCCATAGGGGACCTAAGTGTGTTCCCCCACACACACCTCCCTGCTCCAGCCTCGCCTCCCCACCCCAAACACCGCGTCTGCAAACACTAACTTGCTGTCATCAGCAGCACTTGCTACAGTAACTGAGTTAGTAGAGAGCAGCACGGGCCTGGTGCTCAGGCAATCACTATTTGTTGAGATAAATAAGTACCTGTGTGCAGACCCCACCCTCTACAAGCTCTTTCTCAGGTGTGTTAATAACAAGCCAAGACAAGGGTGTGCCCAAGGTACTAAGGCAGTGGTTCTCAACCTTGGCTGCACATTAGAATCACCTGGGAGTCTTTTTAAAATCCTGATTTCTGGGCCTCATCCTCCGGAAATTCTGTTTCTTTGTTATTAATGTTGTGGCCCAACCCCATAACAAAGAAACAGAATTTCCGGAGGATGAGGCCCAGAAATCAGGATTTTAAAAAGATTCCCAGGTGATTCTAATGTGCAGCCAAGGTTGAGAACCACTGTACTAAGGCAATGCAGGTGATGAGAGGGGAAATGGAGAGGTTTGGACCACAGAATGGGGACTGGATCTGACTCTGTCCACAAGGCTGTGACTTTAAGCAAGAAATGTGGACCTCTCTGAGCCTCAATTTCCTCAACTATGAAACATGGTAATGACAATGATGTGTTGTGGGACTTGGATGTGAACATGATTTAAGAGCCACAAACTGCCCTACAAATAGGTGCCTGCCCTAGGCTGTGTGATGTCCTCAGGAGGAAGGAATGAGGCGAGGAGGAAGGTCTTGGACAGGCAGCTTGACGCGGGTCCAGGACATGGGCAACATTCAGAAGCAAGGTCTGCTAAGTGGCCTGGATGACAGGGGCAGTAAGAATGCTGGGTTTCTGGAGTGAAAGGTTTGGTGTGAATTCTTCTTTAATAAGAGAAAACACAACATCCTGGTTGGGCCTCCTATGAGGCATCCGTACTTCTGCACACACATCACCCCACACATCGGGACGTGTCAACAGTGGGATGATTGCTCACTCTTCCATGTACCAAAAGGCCTGAGATCAGTAACAGGGGCTAACCGACTCATGGTACCAAGTACATTTGTTGATGGGTGACCATGATACATAATTGTGAAGCTCCATTTGGGGGAAAGGGAGGGAATGAAGTGCCAGGAGATAAAATGACTTGATCTGAAGGAAGGTGGGTAGGGAATCTCCTCATACTCCATGGAGAGTAGCACGTGGTGTAAAAATGCTACCATGCCTGACCTGGGCACAAGAGTCTCCAGGCCACCCCTCCTCTTCCAAACAACCTGGCCTACTGGCCATCCCTGATCACCCTAGGTGGCTTTCTGTTCTTTGTCCTCGCTAATATGATCCCTGCCTGCCCCTGGGACACCCTGCCCTCTTTCCTTCCAGATGGTGCACATCACTTCCATAAAGCCATGCTTACACTCTGGGTATGAGGGTTCCCCCCACTGTAAGTCAGAAGGTTTTGCTATATTTGCCAAGATGGCTGAACAGTACCCCTCAGCAGAGATGGCTTTTCATCTTTCATTTTTCCTTTTTGTAGGAGAAAAGCTGCCCTGCCCTCCTCCCCAGGTCTGGCTTCTCTTCAGTGTGATGCATGTCTGGTGTGGCCACTTCCTGAGCAAGGAGCCATAAGAATAGTCAAATCCCTCTCTACTCAAGGATTATGGTTTAGCACCAAGGGCGTCCTCCTGGCACCCAGCTACTGCTCCCATGGAGGAACTGACCCCATAGACAGACAGTGTCTGGGCTCCTGGAGGAGGGATGAGAACACAACAGAGCAGGCCAGTGAGCCAGAGGCCCCAGCTCCAGTGCCTGCCAGGAAACCCTGAATCCCATCCTCCTTTCCTTTCCTCCTTCCTACATCTAAATTCAAAGCCAAAGTCCCAGTCACCTCCCTGTGAGTCACCCGTGGTTTCTCCCTACAGGGCACTTGTCATAGGACCCTGTGTCACCATACTGGCCCTATTTCAATCACTTAGCCACTGTGTGTGGTTGAGACACTCGCCTGCCTTAATCTGAACACTTGGGGTCAAAGTCAGATGACCAGATGCCCCCTACTGAGGTTGCTCTTATTCATTTAACAAATACTATTTATATGCGCCAGGTATATAGAAGGAAAAAATTAATAGCATAAGCACACAAAAAAGTGATAACATAAGGATCTCTGATAAGGAACCTACAGGGAGAAGCACTTTCTTCTGTGGGAAGGGAACCACGGAGGATTCATAAGACCAGGACTCTGGACTTGGCTTTGAAGAATGGACTTAAATTGGACATGGGAAGATGAAATAGATGTGACGTGAGGAAAGACAGAGACAAGGGGACGCGGGGGTCTGCAACAACACAGAGGACAGAAGAGCTAAGGGCTGCCTTAGAAATAGATGTCGGACATCTAACTGAAGATGGCTGAGGGAAACCCATTGTTAGCATAGTACCCGTTAAGTCAACTTGCCAAAGGAAACTGGTCCTATTTTCTTGCTGACTTCAGCCATTATGTTGGAGACAAGAGCTAATGAAGAATATCTCTCACACACACACACACACACACACACACACACACACAACCTTAAAGGTTGAGCTGAAAACCTTTAGCAGGACAAGGCATTAAAACAGTATGAGTTTTCTATGGCTGCTGTAACAAATTACTACAAACTAAGTGACTTAAAATACAAGTTTCCTAAAAGATACAATAAATGGAAGAAGATACCTATTCATGGATTGGAAGGATTAATATTGTTCAAATGTCCTTACTACCTAAAGCAAGCTACAGATTCAATACAATCCCCATTAAACTACCAATGGCACTCTTCCAGAATTAAAACTAATCCTAAAATTTATATGAAACCACAAGACCCCAAATAGCCAAAGAAATTTTTAGAAAAAACAAAGTGGGAGGTATCATGCTCACTGATATCAAACTATACTATAAAGCTACAACAATCAAAACAGTAAATACTAGCATAAAAACACACACATAGATGAATGGAATAGAATGGAGAGCCCAGAAAAAATTCCTCACTTATACAATCAATTATTCCATAGCAAAGAAGGCAAGGAAAGATATACTGGGTGGGGCAAAAGTAGGTTTACAGTTGTTTGTATGGAAAGTAATACAATAATTAATAAGTAATAATAGAAGAATAAACTCTGTTTTTTGCATACTCACAACTATAAACCTACTTTTGTCCCACCCTGTATAATGGGGTAAAGACAGTCTCTTCAATAAATGGTGTTAGGAAAACTGGTCACATAAATGCAAAAAAATAAAACTAGACCACCTTCTGACACCATATGTAAAATAAACTCAAAATGAATTAGACTTAAATGTAAGACCTGAGACCATAAAACTCCTAGAAGAAAACATAGGCAGTAAAATCTCTGACATTGCCCTTAGCAACATCTTTTTGAATATGTCTCCTCAAACAAGGGCAACAAAATAAAAAAATAGAACTAAATCAAACTAAAAATTTTTTGCACAGGAAAGAAAACCATCAACAAAATAAAAAGCCAATCTACTGAATGGGAGAAGGCATTTGTAAATGGTACATCCGATTAGGAATTAATATGTAAAACATATAAAGAACTCATACATCTTAATACCCCCCAAACCCAAACAATCTAATTAAAAAAATGGGCAGAGGACAACTCTCCCAAGACAACAATATGAAACCATGCTCAACATCACTAATCATCAGGGAAATGCAAATTAAAACCACAATGAGACATCACCTCACACCTGTCACAATGGCTATGTATAATAATAAAAGGGTAATAGGCTAATAGACCAGATTGTCCTTCTGGAAGCCGTGGGTGGGAGGGGGGATGGGGGTGGAATTGGGGGCCGAGCCCCTTGCACGAATTTCGTGCATCAGGTCTCTAGTCACCAATAAATTGACAATTAGCAAGTGTTGGCGAAAATGTTCAGAAAAGGAAACCCTTGTGCACTGTTAGGATTGTAAATTGGTCCAGCCACTATGTAAAACAGGATGGAGGTTCCTCAGAAAGTAAAATATAGAACAGCTATACAACTCAGCAATTCCACTTTGGGTATTTATACAAAGAAAAAAAACTCCACTAATCCAAAAAGACATATGCACCTCTGTGTTCACTGAAGCATTACCAGTAATAGCCAAGATATGGAAGCAACCTAGATGTCCATCTACACTAATAAAAGAGAAACATGCAAATTTGTGTCACTCCGCTACACCCACCAGCCAATCGGATGAGTATGCAAATTAACCCAACAAAGATGGCGGTTAATTTGCATACACAGGCTCGGAGTGAAGACTGAGCGCTCCGGCCGGACTGAAGACTGAAGAGGCTTGGCTTCGCTGAGGCCGGACCAAAGGCCTGGGTCCCGGGTGCCAGAGGAAAACCGGTGCCAGCAGCCAGGGGAAGGAAGGCCTATTGCGTGAATCTTCGTGCAACGGGCTTCTAGTTCATAGATAATTGGATAAGAAGATGTGGTATAGCCCTCCCAGTTTTGCTCAGTGGATAGAGTGTTGATCTGCGGACTGAAGGGTCCCGGGTTCGATTCCTGTCAAGGGCACATGCCTGGGTTACAGGCTCCATCCCCAGTAGGGGGTGTGCAGGAGGCAGTCAATCAATGATTCTCTCTCATCATCGATGTCTCTCTCTGTCTCTTTCTCTCTTCCTTCCTCTCTAAAATCAATAATAATAATAATAAAAAAAAGATGTGGGGTACATATATACAATGGACGATTTAAAAAAAAAAAATGAGAGAGATTAAAAATGGCAGTGGGAAGCTACACTGACACTCTCCCAGGACCAAACTGGAAATAAACCTAAAATACAGAAAAACTACCCTGAAAAACCAACTGAAGATCAGCTGGAGAGAACCTGATAACCAAGGACAGAAAGTGGAGACTGTAATGAGACTGGTAGAAAGTGCAGAAACGTGAAAGGGGTGTTTGGGCTCCCATAGACGGCAGCTAAAGATCCGGAGGGATATCTCAGCTGATGAAGGTCCCCACTGACAACTCTGGGGTCTAAGCCACAAGCTGGGCTCTCCAGCCCAGATAATAAGAACTGAGAAAGGCGCCCACATAACACCTTGCTGTGAAAAGCAGCAGGTTTGCTGTCTGCCTTCGTGTGCAGCCACTCACCTTGGGCTCCAGCAGAGGGAGGATAGAGTGGACTGGAGCTATGTGAGGAGAGTCCAGGGTTGGGGGCTCTGGGGTTGGAACCCAGAGGGCAGCCCCCCCCTCCCCCCCCCAGTTTCCTGTGCTGAGTCATTCCCTCATGCTGCGGAGGTCATCTTTCTCCTACAGACCTTTGCTTTCCAGGCAGTTTTGGCCTGGGGGAAAGGCAGCAGCCATATCCTGTTGGAAGACCTCTTACCCCAGTGGTTTTCAACCTTGGCTGCACATTAGAATCACCTGGGAATCTTTTTAAAATCCTGATTTCTGGGCCTCATCCTCCGGAAATTCTGTTTCTTTGTTATGAATGTTGTGGCCCAACCCCATAACAAAGAAACAGAATTTCCGGAGGATGAGGCCCAGAAATCAGGATTTTAAAAAGATTCCCAGGTGATTCTAATGTGCAGCCAAGGTTGAGAACCACTGTCTCTTACCCCACCATGTGATCCACAGCCTGAGGCCAATCAAGGCTGATAACAGACTGTAGGCAGAGGCAGATGTCTAGTCAGCCTTTGCCTGATATCCTCTGGGAGGGGGGGGGTAGGAAAAGCAGACCCACACCCCTCCCCCTGCACATCTTGATCCTTTCCAAAGGCACCCAGCCCCAGCAGAGGGAGCCACAAGCTATGATTGCTGATAGCCCCAAAGAGGGTATTCAGGGCTAGTCAGAAACAGTGTCTATCACTGTCCTGAACTAGAGCTTGGGAGTCGAAGCACATCTACCTAATACATAGATACAAACCCAAACAGGGAGCCAAAATGGGGAGACAATGAAAGAACAAAATCCCCAAATGAAAGAACAAGAGAATTCTCAAGAGAGCTAAATGAAGTGGGTATAATAAATTTATCTGATATAGACTTCAGAATAATGATTGCAAAGATGCTCAACAGCATGAGAAAAGAGATAGTAACTATGAAAAAAGACCAGTCAGAAACAAAGAATGGCACAGCACTAATAAAGAACACACTAGAAGGAATACATAGCAGATTAGGGGAAGCTTAGGATCAGATCAGTGAATTAGAAGACAGGGTAGAAAAAAATCACTAAATCAGAGAACAACAATAACAAAAGAAAGAAACAGAAGGACAGCTTAAAGGAGTTGTGGGACAACATGAAATACAACAATATTCACAACTGGACTGCAGAAGGAGAAGAAAGTGAGCAAGGGATAGAGAATGTCTTTGAAGAAACAATGGCAGAAAATTTCACTAACCTAGTGAAGGAAAAAGTCATTCAAGTCCAGGAGGCACAGAGTCCCAAGCAAGAACAAGCCAAACAAGCCTATGCCCAGACACATCATAGTTAAAATGCCAAATAATTAAAGATAGAGAGAGAATCTTAAAGGCAGCAAGAGAAAAGCAATTTGTTATCTACCAAGGAGCTCCCATAGATAGTGTAAGGAGCCTCTGGGACAACTTCAAGCGTACCAACATCAGAATTATAGGGGTACCAGAAGAAGAGAGAGGGCAAGATATTGAAAACCTATTTGAAGAAATAATGACAGAAAACTTCCCCTACCTGGTGAAAGAAATAGACTTCCAAGTCCAGGAAGCGCAGAGAACCCCAAACAAAAGGAATCCAAAGAGGACCACACCAAGACACATCATAATTAAAATGCCAAGAGCAAAAGACAAAGAGAGAATCTTAAAAGCAGCAAGAGAAAAAAAGTCAGTTACCTATAAGGGAGTACCCATACGACTGTCAGCTGATTTCTCAACAGAAACTTTGCAGGCCAGAAGGGAGTGGCAAGAAATATTCAAAGTGATGAATAGCAAGAACCTACAACCAAGATTACTTTATCCAGCAAAGCTATCATTCAGAATTGAAGGTCAGATAAAGAGCTTCACAGATAAGGAAAAGCTAAAGGAGTTCATCACCACCAAACCAGTATTATATGAAATGCTGAAAGGTATCCTTTAAGAAGAGGAAGAAGAAGAAAAAGGTAAAGATACAAATTATGAACAACAAATACACATCTATCAACAAGTGAATCTAAAAATCAAGTGAATAAATAATCTGATGAACAGTATGAACTGGTGATTATAATAGAATCAGGGACATAGAAAGGGAATGGACTGACTATTCTTGGGGGGGAAAGGGGTTTGGGGGTGCTGGAAGAGATTGGACAATAATCGTGCACCTATGGATGAGGACAGTGGGTGGGGAGTGAGGGCGGAAGGTGGGGTGGGAACTGGGTGGAGGGAGTTATGGTGGGAAAAAAGAGGAACCAACGTAATAATCTGAACAATAAAGATTTAATTAAAAAAAAAAAGAAAAGAAAGTAATGGCATGAAATATTCAAGGTAATGAAGAGCAAGGCTCTCATTCAAAATAGAGGGTGAAATAAAGAGCTTCCCAGACAAAAAAAAAAAGGCTAAAGAAATTTATCACCACCAAACCAGGACTGTAAGAAATCCTAAAGGGACTGCTGTAATGAGAAGAAACAGAGAGAAGCATAGGCATACAGAATTAAAATGGCAATAAATAAGTGCCTATCAATAATAATCTTAAATGTAAATAGATTAAATGCTCCAATCAAAAGACACAGAGTAGCTGAATGGATACAAAACATGACCCAATTATACGCTGTCTATAGGAGGCCCACCTCAGAACAAAAAACTCACATAGGATGAGAGTGAAGGGATGGAAAATTTTTTTCCATGCAAATGGAAATAAACAAAAAAAGCTTGGGTAGCAATACTCATATCTGACAAAATAGACTTCAAAATTAAGGCCATCACCAGACACAACAAAGATCACTACATAATACTAAAGGGATCCACCCAACAAGAGGATATAACCCTGGTAAACATATATGCCCCCAATATAGGAGCACCCAAATATATAAAAAACTTCTAGAGGACTTTAAGGGAAAGATCGACAAATACAGTCATAGTAGGGAACTGTAACACCCCACTGACTTCACTGGATAGATCTTCCAGACAAAAAATTAACAAGGCAACTGACTCTAAAGGACCACTGGATCAGATGGACTTAATTGACATTTATTGAACATTTCAGAATATACATTCTACTCAAGTGCACATGGATCATTCACAAAGATAGATCACATGTTAGGACACAAAACAAACCTCTACAAGTTCATGAAGATTGAAATCATAGCAAGCATCTTCTCAGATTGTGGTGGAATGAAATTAGAAATCAACTACAGTAAAAAGAACCCAAAACATTCAAACACATGGAGGCTAAATATCATGTTACTAAACAATAAATGGGTTACCACGAGATCAAGGAAAGAAAAAAAAAACTTCCTGGAAATAAATGAAAACGAACACACAATAACCCCAAATCTCTGGGACGCAGCAAAAGCAGTCCTGAGAGGAAAGTTCATAGCACTATAGGCCTACCTCAAAAAAAAACCAAGAAAAATCAACAATAAAATATTTAACCCTACAACTTAAAAATTAGAAAGAGAACAATAAGAAAAGCCCAGATTAAGAAGAAGGAAGGAAATAAAGATTACAACAGAAATAAATAACATAGAGATTTAAAAAACAAAAAAATCAATGAAACCAAGAGCTGGTTCTTTGAAAGGATAAACAAGATTGATGAACTATTAGCCAGACTCATCAAGAAACAAAGAGAGAGGACCCAAATAAATAAAATCAGAAATGAAAGTGGAGAAGTAACAGTGACACCACAGAAATACAAAGGATTGTATGAAAATACTAAGAGCAACTATATGCCAACAAGCTAGAAATGTGGATGAAATTAACAAATTCCTAGAAAAAGACAATCTCCCCAAACCGAATGAGGAAGAATCAGAAAACCTGAATAAGCCAATAACAACTGATGAAATAGAAGCAGTAATCAAAAAACTCTCAGCAAATAAAAGTCCGGGCTTCTGCCCTAACCGGTTTGGCTAAGTGGCTAGAGCTTCAGCCTGTGGACTGAGGGGTCCCGGGTTCAATTCCAGTCAAGGACATGTACCTTGGTTGTGGGCACATCCCCAGTAGGAGGTGTGCAGGAGGCAGCTGATCGATGTTTCTCTCTCATCGATGTTTCTAACTCTCTATCCCTCTCCCTTCCTCTCTGTAAAAAATCAATAAAATACATTTAAAGAAAAAAAAAAAAACTCTCAGCAAATAAAAGTCCGGGCTTCTGCCCTAACCGGTTTGGCTAAGTGGCTAGAGCATCAGCCTGTGGACTGAGGGGTCCCGGGTTCAATTCCAGTCAAGGACATGTACCTTGGTTGTGGGCACATCCCCAGTAGGAGGTGTGCAGGAGGCAGCTGATCGATGTTTCTCTCTCATCGATGTTTCTAACTCTCTATCCCTCTCTCCTCCTCTCTGTAAAAAATCAATAAAATATTAAAAAAAAAAAAGTCCAGGCTTCACAGGGGAGTTTAACCGAACATTCAAAGAACTAACATCTATATTCCTGAAACTATTCCAAAAAATACGAGAAAGGAACACTTCCAAGCTCTTTTTATGAGACCAGCATTATCCTAATTCCAAAAACAGATAAAGACACTACAAAGAAAGAGAATTACAGGCCAATATCCCTGATAAACATAGATGCTAAAATCCTCAACAAAATATTAGCAAATCGGATCCAGCAACATATCAGAAAGATCATACACCATGACCAAGTGGGATTTATTCCAGGGATGCAAGGCTGGTACAATATTTTCAAATCAATAAACGTGATACATCATATAAACAAACTGAAAGACGAAAATCACAGGATCATTTCAATAGATGTAGAAAAAGCATTCAACAAAATCCAACACCCATTTTTGATAAAAAAACTCTCAGCAAAGTGGGAATAGAGGGAATGTATCTCAACATGATAAAGGTCATATATGACAAGCCTACAGTGATCATATTCAATGGGCAAAAACTAAAACCATTTCCCCTAAGAACAGGAACAAGACAGGGATGTCCACTTTCACCACCCTTATTCAACATAGTACTGGAAGTACTAGCCACACCGATCAGACAAGAAGAAGAATAAAAGCATCCAAATTGGAAAGAAGTAAAACTCTCATGATTTGCAATGATGTTATTGTACATAGAAAATCCTAAAGACTCCACCAAAAAACTACTAGATTTAATAAATGATTTTGGCAGTGTAGCAGGATACAAAATCAACACCCAAAAATCGATGGCTTTTTAATACACCAATAATGAATTCTCAGAAAGAGAAACTAAACAAACAATCCCATTTACCATTGCAACAAAAAAAATTAAAATATTTAGGAATAAACTTAACCAAGGAGGCAAAAGGCCTGTACTTGGACAACTACAGGATGTTGAAAAAAGAGATAGAAGATATAAACAACTAGAAGAATAGACCATGTTCATGGGTTGATAGAATCAGCATTATTAAAATGTCCATACTACCCAAGGCAATCTACAGATTCAATGCAATCTCTATTAAAATACCAACAGCATATTTCACAGATCTAGAACAAATACTCCAAAAATTTATATGGAATAAAAACAAAACACCCGAATAGCTGCAGCAATCTTGAGAAAAAACAACAAAGTTGGAGGAATCACAATACCAGATTTCAAGTTATACTACAAAGACACTGTAATCAAAACAGCCTGGTACTGACACAAGAACTGGCATATAGACCAATGGAACAGAACAGAGAAGCCAGAAATCAACCCAAGCCATTACGCTCAATTAATACAACGGAGTCAAGACAGTCTCTTCAATAAATGGTGTTGGGCCCTAGGTGGTTGGCTCAGTGGACAGAGCATTGGCCTGCAGACTGAAGGGTACCAGGTTCGATTCCAGTCAAGGGCACATGCCCGAGTTGAAGGCTCGATCCCCAGTAGGGGGCTTGCAGGAGGCAGCTGATCAATGATTCTCTCTCATCATTGATGTTTCTCTCTCTCCCCTCTCTCCCTTCCTCTCTGAAATCAATAAAAATATTTTAAATAAATAAGTAAGTAAGTAAGTATATAAATAGTGTTGGGAAAATTGGACAGATACATGCAAAAAATAAATAAATAAAAATGAAACTAGACCACCAACTTACACCATACACAAGAATAAAAAGTGCCCATCAGTAGATGAGTGGATAAAAAAGCTGTGGTACATTTATACCATGGAAGACTATGCAGCAGTAAAAAAGAAGAATCTCTTACCCTTGAGACAGCATGGAGGGACCTGGAAAGTATCATGCTAAGTGAAATAAGTCAGTCAGAGAAAGACAAGTATCACATGATCGAATTCATATGTGGAATCTAAGTAACAAAATAAACTGATGAAAAGAGTGGATCCAGAGACATGGAAGCATGGAACAGAGTGGGGAATCTCAGAGGGAAGGCAAGGGAGGGTGGGAGATAATCAACCAAAGACCTTGTATGCATATATGCATAACCATCAACACAGATAATATGGTGCTGAAGGCCTGGGGCAGGGGGTGGGGGGCGGGCCCAGGCTGGAGGGACTCAATGGGGGAAAAAGGAAGACATATGTAATACTTTAAACAATAATTATTTAAAAAAGAAAAAAGAAAGAAAGAAAAATGGGCAAAGGACCTAAATAGACACTTCTCCAAAGCGGACATACAGACAGCCAAGAGACATATGAAAAAATGCTCAAAGTCACTTATCATCAGAGAGATGCAAATTAAAACAATGAGGTATCACCTCACACCTGTCAGATGGCTACCATCAACAAATGACAAGTGCTGGCGAGGATGGGAGAAAAGGAAACCCTAGTGCACTGCTGGTGGGAATGCAGACTGGTGCAACCATTATGGAAAACAGTATGGAGTTTCTTCAAAAATTTAAATATAGAACTGCCATTTGACCCAGTGATTCCACTTCTAGGAATGTACCCTAAGAAACCAGAAACACCAATCAGAAAGAATGTATGCACTCCTATGCTCATAGCAGCACAATTTACAGTAGCTAAGGTATGGAAACAGCCCAAGTGCCCATCAGTAGATGAGTGGATAAAAAAGCTGTGGTACATTTATACCATGGAAGACTATGCAGCAGTAAAAAAGAAGAATCTCTTACCCTTGAGACAGCATGGAGGGACCTGGAAAGTATCATGCTAAGTGAAATAAGTCAGTCAGAGAAAGACAAGTATCACATGATCGAATTCATATGTGGAATCTAAGTAACAAAATAAACTGATGAAAAGAGTGGATCCAGAGACATGGAAGCATGGAACAGAGTGGGGAATCTCAGAGGGAAGGCAAGGGAGGGTGGGAGATAATCAACCAAAGACGTTGTATGCATATATGCATAACCATCAACACAGATAATATGGTGCTGAAGGCCTGGGGCAGGGGGTGGGGGGCGGGCCCAGGCTGGAGGGACTCAATGGGGGAAAAAGGAAGACATATGTAATACTTTAAACAATAATTATTAAAAAAAGAAAAAAGAAAGAAAGAAAAATGGGCAAAGGACCTAAATAGACACTTCTCCAAAGCGGACATACAGACAGCCAAGAGACATATGAAAAAATGCTCAAAGTCACTTATCATCAGAGAGATGCAAATTCCACTTCTAGGAATGTACCCTAAGAAACCAGAAACACCAATCAGAAAGAATGTATGCACTCCTATGCTCATAGCAGCACAATTTACAGTAGCTAAGGTATGGAAACAGCCCAAGTGCCCATCAGTAGAGGAGTGGATAAAAAAAGCTGTGGTACATTTACACCATGGAATACCATGCAGCAGTAAAAAAGAAGGATTTCTTACTCTTTGAGACAGCATGGAAGGACATGGAGAGTACCATGGTAAGTGAAATAAGTAAGAGAAAGACAAATATCACATGATCGAACTCATATGTGGAATCAAGGTAACAAAATAAACTGATGAACAGAGTGTATCCAGAGACATGGAAGCATGGAATAGAGTGCGGGATCTCAGAGGGAAAGCGGGAGAGGTTGGGTGGTTGGGAGGTAATCAACCAAAGACCTTGTATGCATATATGCATAACCATCAACACAGATAATATGGTGCTGAAGGCCTGGGGCAGGGGGTGGGGGGCGGGCCCAGGCTGGAGGGACTCAATGGGGGAAAAAGGAAGACATATGTAATACTTTAAACAATAATTATTAAAAAAAGAAAAAAGAAAGAAAGAAAAATGGGCAAAGGACCTAAATAGACACTTCTCCAAAGCGGACATACAGACAGCCAAGAGACATATGAAAAAATGCTCAAAGTCACTTATCATCAGAGAGATGCAAATTAAAACAATGAGGTATCACCTCACACCTGTCAGATGGCTACCATCAACAAATGACAAGTGCTGGCGAGGATGGGAGAAAAGGAAACCCTAGTGCACTGCTGGTGGGAATGCAGACTGATGCAACCATTATGGAAAACAGTATGGAGTTTCTTCAAAAATTTAAATATAGAACTGCCATTTGACCCAGTGATCCCACTTCTAGGAATGTACCCTAAGAAACCAGAAACACCAATCAGAAAGAATGTATGCACTCCTATGCTCATAGCAGCACAATTTACAGTAGCTAAGGTATGGAAACAGCCCAAGTGCCCATCAGTAGAGGAGTGGATAAAAAAAGCTGTGGTACATTTACACCATGGAATACCATGCAGCAGTAAAAAAGAAGGATCTCTTACTCTTTGAGACCGCATGGAAGGACATGGAGAGTACCATGGTAAGTGAAATAAGTAAGAGAAAGACAAGTATCACATGATCAAACTCATATGTGGAATCAAGGTAACAAAATAAACTGATGAACAGAGTGTATCCAGAGACATGGAAGCATGGAATAGAGTGCGGGATCTCAGAGGGAAAGCGGGAGAGGTTGGGTGGTTGGGAGGTAATCAACCAAAGACCTTGTATGCATGCACATATGCATAACCCATAGATACAGACAATAGGGTGGTGAAGACCAGGGGCAGGCAGGAGAGGGGGGTCAATGGATGAAAAAAGAGGACATATGCAATACTTCTTATCAAATCAATAGGGAATATGCAAATTGACCATCATGCAGTAACAGTAAAGATGGCTGTGCCCACAGTGGAGGCAGGGATTCTGTCACACAAGATGGCTGCACCCACAGCGGAGGCCAACTTCCCGTAAAGAGCCTTAATGAGCAATCAGCAGGTACCTGAAGCTGTGTGGCGCTGGGCTGGGGCAAGGGACCTGAGGCTGTGCCCCCCGCCTGGTGGGCTTGAGAGGGGACCTCAGGGCACACCCCCTGCCCGACGGGGCTTGACAGGGGACCTCAGGCCAAGGTCCCCCGCCCTGACGCCAGCCGGAGGACCTGAGGCCACGCCCCCCACCATGCAGGGCTTGATGGGGAACCTCAAGGCCGAGCCCCCCACCCAGCAGGGCTTGACAGGGGTGGAGCCGGCCGGGTCTGGGTCTCGTGCAATTTCAAGACACACGTGGGTGGGCAGGGACTCGACTCTGGTTCCCATGGCAAGCCCCAGACTCTGATAGGAGGAAGATGAGTGGATTAAAAACCTGTGGTACATCTACACAGTGGAATACTACGCTGCTGTAAAAAAGAAAGAACTCTTACCATTTGCAACAGCATGGATGGAACTGGAGAGCATTATGCTAAGCCAAATAAGCCAGTCAGAGAAAGATAAATATCACATGATCTCACTCATTTGTGGAATATAATGAAAAACATAAACTGAACACAAAAATAAATCCAGAGACAGAGAAGCATGGAACACACTGCGGAATTTCAGAGAGAAGGTGGAGGAGGGTGGGGGGTAGGAAGAGATCAACCAAAGAACTTGTATGCATAACCCATAGACACAAACAATAGGGTGGTGAAGGCCTGGGGTGGGGGCAGGCTTGAAAGGGTCAATGAGGGGGAAAGGGGAACATATGCAATACTTTCAACAATAAAGATTTAATATAAAAAAATAAATAAATCTTGTTATTTGAGACAACATGGATGAACCCAGAGGGTATGTGTTAAGTGAAATAAGTCAGACAAAGAAAAATACCTGCCAGCCCACATGGCTCAGTGGTTGAGTGTGGACTTGTGAACCAGGAAGTCACCATTCAATTCCTGGTCAGGCCATATGCCAGACTGTAGGCTTGATCCCCAGTAAGGGGCGTGCAGGAAGCAGCCAATCAATGATTTTCTCTCATCATTGATGTTTCTATCTCTCCCCCTCCCTTCCTCTCTGAAATCAATAAAAATATATTTTTTTAAAAAGAAAGAATACCATATGATTTCACTTAAATGTGGAATCTGCCCTAGCCGGTTTGCTCAGTGGTTAGAGTGTTGGCTGGAGGACTAAAGGGACAAGGGTTTGATTCTGGGTCAAGGGCACATACCTCGCTCAGGCTCTATCCCCGGCCCCATTTGGGGCATATGCAGGAGGCAACCAATCGATGTCTCTCTCACATTGATGTTTCTCTCTCTGACTTTT
>NW_005354255.1:379734-398071 GCF_000412655.1 Myotis brandtii | reverse complement strand
TAACCCTCTATCTCCCCCCCTTCCCCTCTGGGAAAAAACAAAAAAAATTTTTAAAAAAAAAAAAAAAAAAAAGAAAGAAAAGAAAACAAATGAATAAATAAAGCAAAATAGAAACAGACTCATATAGAGAATAAACTGATGGTTGCCAAAAAGGAGGGGAGGGTGGGGGAAGAGAATAATTTTTAAATATCCTATATAATAAAGAGGCAATATGCAAACTGACCCTCACTCCATCACACGATGGCTACACCCACAGGAGAGGCAGGGTTCCCATAACATAGATGGCTGCGCCCACAGCGGAGCAGACTCATATAGAGAATAAACTGATGGTTGCCAAAAAGGAGGGGAGGGTGGGGGAAGAGAATAATTTTTAAATATCCTATATAATAAAGAGGCAATATGCAAACTGACCCTCACTCCATCACACGATGGCTACGCCCACAGGAGAGGCAGGGTTCCCATAACACAGATGGCTGCGCCCACAGCGGAGGCGGGGTTCCCATAAAGAGCCATAATGAGCGATCAGCAGGGACCTGAGGCTGCGTGGCGCCGGGGAGGGGGACCTGAGGCTGCGCCTCCCCTCGGTGGGGCTTACCAGGGGACCTCAGGCCACGCCCTCCGGCCCTAGTGCTGGGCGGGGGACCTGAGGATGCGCTGGGGGACCTAAAGCAGTGCCCCCCCACCTGCACCGGGCCGGGGGACCTGAGGCTGCGTCCCTCCCACAGGGGGGCTCGGCCTTGACAGGGGACCTCAAGTGGGGCTTGATGGGGGACCTGAGGCTGTGCCCCCTGCCCAGCACTGGGCTGGGGCACCTGAGGCTGTGCCCCTCGCCTGGTGGGGCTTGACGGGGGTGGGGCCGGCCGGGTCTGGTTCTTGCCCAATGGGGGTGGGGCCGGCCAGGTCTGGGTCTTGCACAATTTCGAGGTGCACATGGGTGGACGGGGACTTGATTCTGGGTCCCGCAGCGTGCCCCAGACTCTGACAGGAGAGAGATTTTCATATACATTTTACTAATTTTCTTTCAACTCTGGCAATTCTATTATAGAGAAAGGGCAAACAGCAATATTAAAATATTTCCTCTAATTAATTCCCTTTTAATGTGCATGAATTTCGTGCACCAGGCCACTAGTAAAAAATAAAAATCTACACAAAACTTTAAACAACACAAAAATCTTAAAGAGGTCAGAGATCTGACATGGATCTCACCAACTAAGACCAGGGTGTCAGCAGGGTTACATTCATTTCTGGGGATTCTAGAGATTTCCAAGCCTTTTCTGGCTTCTAGAGGCCACCTGCACTCCTTGGTTTGTGGCCCTTTCCTCTGTCTTCAAAGCCAGCAAAGGCTTTATGCTGCTTTCCTTCTGGTTCTCTTTTCCATAGTCACATCTCCCTCTGACCACAGCAGGAAAAGGTTTGAACTTCTAAGGGTCCTTCTGATTAGATCCAGAATGTTCCGCTCTATCCACTGAGCCAAACCGGTTTCGGCGTGCAGGTTCATATTCTTAATCCCATCAGCAAAGACCCTTGTGCCAAATAAGGTAACATATCCACAGGTCCCACAGATTAGGACAGGAACATCCTTGGGGGTGGAGGGTATGCTACTTGCCACAGGAACTACAGTGACTCTCCTTATTCATAGTGGGTCTGTTCTAAAAAGTCACCACAAACACTGAACTAGCAAATATGAAACCACTGCTCCTGGAGAAAATACTGTGTTAGGTTACATAATCTTGTGTTATGTGTATTTCTATTTAAAGACATCTCATTTAATATACATTAACACTGAACTCAGCCAATAGCACTGTAAGTCATACCTGAATAGTAACACATGTATCTTCTCTGTAAGGAACAGCACAGCCTCTTGCAGTTAGGAACCCTGGACAGCACTTCAGCTCTACACTTGGGGTCAATTTAAACAGTGAAAACTCCCACAAAAAGCACAAAATATAAAAATGCAACACCAAATAAACAGTGAAAAGGACACCGGTTTACAGTACAAGAGCTGAAACAAGAACGCAGAGCATGTCAGGAAACTCAAAATGTTTTTGCTGCTATGCATAGGTCTGTGAAAGTGCCACAAGTATTGATTTGGGGTTACAAATAAATTTCAGCAGGTAGGAGAAACTGAAAATACAGAATCTACAAACATCAAGGATCAACTGTGTATCCAAACCTGAGAAGATGCCAGGTGTTGTCTGTGAGCTTAGTTTCATTGCAGAGACCAAAACAGAAAACATGGGTTCTTGAGGAATTAACAGGGTGGTGAAGAAATTAATACTATGAGGGGGACACGGGGCAGAAACAAGGTTCTGGGTGCTGGCAGCAGCTGTGTGCTTCCAGCTTTTCCAGCTGGGTTGATCCACGGTCCATGCTCCCTCTGGACCACACTGAGCTAACATGGAGCCCCCACCCCACACATGCCACTTCCTGGCCAAGGCCTTCGGGCACGTGCAGCCCAGTTGAAATATCATCCTTTATGAAGGCTCAGACACCTGACCCCCCCCTCCCAGCTTTGAGTCCATGCAAATTGAATAGGTTGGTTTTTTCCAGGCTGATACCACTGAAAACCTATATGGTCACATTAAACAAGGTATGACTCAAGAGAAACTCTTGTACATGAGCCCAAAGGGACATCTACAAGACTACTCTGTCACTGTTTGAAAGAGCAAAAACTTGGAAACATCCTAAATGCTCACTAGCAGGAAGATGGATAAAAGTACTGTGAAACAGCCACACCAAGGGAGCTATATACCTGTGGAAATAAACTACAGTCACAGACATCAATCAGTGTGAACGAAACACAAATAATGCTGGACAAGTTACACACAAAAAACCACCATGTGATATCATTTACATGAAGTGTGAACTTGCAAAAAAACACTGCACACTTTTTATTTTATATTTATACACATATAATTTTTTTTTTATTAATCCTCACCCAAAGATATTTTTCCATTAATTTTTAGACAGAGTGGAAGTGAGGGGGAAAGACAGAAAGAGAAACAACAGTGTGAGAGAGAGAGGCATAAATTGGTTGCCTCCTGCACGTTCCCCCGACTGGGCCCAGGGATCGAGATTGCAACCAAGGTATGTGCCCTTGACCAGAATTGAAACCAGGACTCTTCAGTCCAAGGGCCAATGCTCCAACCAACTGACCAAACCAGCTAGGACAATACTGCATATTTTTTAGTGATAACTCCATATGCAGTGAAGGTATAAAGGACTCCAACTGTATTGCTGTTTATTTAAGTTCTGGTGGGCACCTGGCTATTGGGCTGATCATTCTTTGTATCTCTTTCCAGTCTGAGACACTTCACAATGCAAATTTAAAATGCCCAGAAAGGGATGTGTCCTGTCAAAACTTATTGGTCCTGACTGGCTGGCTGGTGGGCCTGGTGAACTAGCTAAGTGGAATCTCCTCTTGGAAGGATGTTGCCTCTCCCCCAGGTTCTCCTGTGGGCTGAGCGGACTTCTGGATTCAGATTGGGCAAAGGTCTTCCTCTTCCCCACTCTCCTAAACTAGCATACTTTGCTCCTGGGCCCACATATTCCCCCAACCCCCCACTTCCCACACCTCAGTCCCGAGGTGGTGGAGGGACTCCATTAAACAGAAGGGCTCACTGGTGCCTCCTGCCCACCAGTGTTGAGGCTGAGGGGCACCAGGTACTCTAGGACAAAGTGGAGAGCCTGCTGAGGGATCTGGGGCTCAGAGAGAACATTCAGCTGCTTGAGTCTCCTGGGAAGAAAGGAATCGAGTAGGAGCCTCCCAGAGAGAAAGCATGAGACTTTTCCAGTGTGAAGTAAACATGTCAGAGCTTGGAGAGAAAGACAATGTCTGTTTTGATGTTTGGTGTCACCCTGCCCAGACACCCACTCTGCAATCAATGAGGGGCTGTTGCAGCATATCACCCTCCTTGAGAGTGAAATGCTGACTCAAAAGGCAGCAAGAAGCAAGAGACTAACGCACAGCAAGGATTCTCCACCTCCGAGGAGGTAAGCGACAGTGCTAGGCCAGCCGGATTAAGTTAGAGGAAATCCTGTCCCCATTCCCTCAGTTGCCTCTTCTGAAGCACAAATGTTGGCCTAAGGCCAGGGCTGCCCAACCGTCTGCCTTTAGGTAATCACAGCTCTGATGAGCTGAGACCACGGGGTTGATAGATGCCTGCCTGTCTGCCCAAGGCGGCCAAGGGGCATCATCCTGAGGAGGTGTGTGGCAGAGGATGAAAAGGGGCAGGAAGCTCCCAGGTCCTTCCTGAGGGGCTTCCTAAGGACACAAGTCTCCTCTCACTCCTGGGACTGAGACACAAAATGAAGCAGAAAAATCACTTAGTCTGGGGACTAAGAATATCTACTGAACTATGTCACTTACTGTCATGCCTCTTTCCAGACACTTGGGAATCCACCCTAATCTTCTGAGCCTTAATTCAAGTCTGCAGGATTTCCTGATTCTCCATGAAGACTCTGAGGGGAGTGGTGGCAGATGCCAAGAGAAGAAAGGTATACAGATGATATATTATAGAATTGAACACCTGAAACCTATATAATTTTATTAAATAATGTCACCCCAATACATTTTTTTTAAAAGTTAAAATAAAAATTGATTACGTGAATGACTGTAGGTGTCAGAAAAGGGGTGGCTCTTCTGGAATTTAAGTCCGTATGCAGACAGATCTACAGCAACAGAACTTTAACTTCTAACTTTATCAGCATGGCAACAATGTGATTGCATTTTTATTATTCTTACAATTAAAAAAAAAAGGAGAAGAGGAGCACATGGCGCATAAGCATTGACTTATGAACCAGGAGATCATGGTTCAATTCCCAAACAGGGCATATGCCCGGGTTGTGGGTTCGATCCCCAGTGTGCAGTGTGTTCCTCTCTCTATCTTCTCCCTTCTTCTCTGAAATCAATAAAAATATTTTTTGGGGGCGGGGAGGGAAGAGAAAGGTAACATAACTTACAGGAATTACGTTCCCCACAGCTTAGGAGGTAACACAGGGACAAGTGAGAAAATTATTCCACAGCCATGCTACTTCAAAACTCCTTATTTTACCAAGGTGGGCGGGCACTGTTCTGGTTTCAACAACTCTTTAACGAGAGGGAACAAACCCCCAGGCTCAGAACCAAGGTATCCTGCCATGGCTGGTGTGGCAATATGGTTAAAGTGTCGGCCCTCACACTGAAGGGTTGAAGGTTTGATCACCAGTCCCAGTCGGGGTGCATGCAGGAGGAAACCAATCCATGTGTCTCTCTCACATCGATGTTTCTCTCTCCACCCCCCTCCCGCCCTCCCTTTCATCTAAGAATCAATAGAAAAAATATCCTTGGGTGAGGATTAACACACACACACACACACACACACACACACACACACACACACACCCCACACAAAGCCCCACCAACCAACCAACAAACAGAAGTAAGGTATCCAAGAAAATTGATTATCCCGCTTTGTTTTAGTTGTATTTGGTGGTTCAGTTAATATAATGTTATAGCAAGAAATAATGTCAACATCCCTTTAAGATAAATTTAAAAAGTGAGTCAATATAAAAGGAAAAAGATGGGAGAAATTGGCAGTGAGTTGGGGTTTTCACATGGAGTGAGGATGAGAGCAGGGAAGCGGGGGGCAGGCAGGTAAGAAGGCTGGCTTCAGGTACAACTGGATAGAGCAGCATTCTGCATGTCTGTACCCTTGGGATGGTAGGGATCACCATCTAGGGCAGTGGTTCTCAACCTTCTGGCCCTTTAAATACAGTTCATGTTGTGACCCAACCATAAAATTATTTTCGTTGCTACTTCATAACTGTAATGTTGCTACTGTTATGAATCGTAATGTAAACATCTGATATGCAGGGTGGTCTTAGGCAACCCCTGTGAAAGGGTCGTTCGACCGCCCAAGGGGTCGCGACCCACAGGTTGAGAATCGCTGATCTAGGGCGTAGTTGGGAATGACTAGAGATGTAGATCTGGAGGACAGATGCATGAGAGGTGGTGGGTGCCAGGGAGGTGAGAAGGGAAGCAGGAGAGAGAATGAAAAGGCCACAGAAAAAGACAATTGGGACAAGTGGGGAAGGTGGGAGAAAAGGATAATAAAAGAGCTGGCGGGCTGACTGAGAAAATGAGAAAAGAGGAGAAATAGCAGGCAGGTACGGAAGCCAGAAACAGCAGGCAGGGCTGGCAAGCAGGACCAAGGCTAAAGCTGGGAAGTGCAGTGGGCATGGGAAGCAGGCTTCTGGAGGCCAGGGAGTGGTCTAACAGAAGGTAGAGCAGTCTAACAGAAGGGGAAGGAGGAGGAGGATGAGGGAGGAGGAGGAGGAGGGGGAAGAGGAATGGAGAAACTCCATTTCCGAGCAGGCTGGGCACTTCCAGGTAAATCTGGGCCTGGCCTTGGGGTCTGGGTAATAGAGATTGCATGAGACACAGATCAGGCCCCTCTGGCCTAGCCAAGTACAGGTCCCTCTCAGCCACAGCCCCTGGAGGCAGGCCAAAGGGAAAACCTTTGAGCTTTGATTTCTTATTTTTAAGTTAGTTGGACTTTTCCCCACAGAGCCCTCTCCCCCTCTAAGGCCTCACCAGCCACTCCACTTCCCTGGGGTTCTTCCAGGACCTGAGCAGGAGCTAGGTGGGGGCTGGTGATGAACCCCCACTCCCACTCTAAGAAGGAGCCCACCATCCTGGCCTATGTGGCTCAGTTGGTTGGAGCAACGTCCCAAGCACCAAAGGGTCTCGGGTTTGATTCCTGTTCAGGGCACATACCCAGGTTGCAAGTTCTATCCCTGGTCGTGGCGAGTACGAGAGGCAAACAATTGAATGTTTTCTCACATCGATTGCCCCCTCCCCCCCAAATCAATGAAAAGCATATCCTCGGGTGAGGATTTAAAAAAAGGAGCCCATCTTTTCTGACAACATAGTCAGCAAGCCATAACCCAGGCACTGGGGTTTGTCACATTCCCTCAGGCAGCCCCACTCACTCAGGAACTGGCCTCTGGTAAGAAAAAGCACATTTGGTGCAAGGATGTGCTTGGCATGTGGCACATGTGTGGGGAGACCAACACCAGATGCTCAGAGGGTGGAGAAGTGGGTGGTTAGGGAGATGGCAAGGATAAAGTAAGATACACACTGGGCTTTTAACGGCAACCAGAAAGTGGACAGAGACCCCAGGTAGGCTGGGAAAGGTGAGAGGAGCACTGCCTCAACAGGAAGGGGAAGGTACAGGCGACTAGGTGGGCCCACGCAGACCAGTAGGACTAGAGCGTGGTCCTGGAAGGGGATGGGTGGGAATTAAAGCTGGGACCGGGGTGGGGGGTTCCAGAAGGTCCTGAATGCCAGGTTGGGGCTCAAACCGCACCCAGCACCCAGGTCAGCCAGGGACATCCTTCTTACCATACGTCCTAGCCCTTTGCTTTCTCCAGACATACTGACACGACTGCTTCCACTTTTGCACTTTCCCCACCCATGCTGCAGCATCTGCTCATTCATGTGCGGGGCAAACATCCCTCTAGTAAGTACTTACTGAGTTCCTGGGACAGGTGGGGGCCAGGCTTAACACTGGGCACATAGCAGTGGGCAGAAAACATGGTCCCTGACTACAAAGAGCTTATCTTATAACCCAGTGACAAGGATAACAGAAGAGTCACCCAAGTCTACTTCAGTCCTCTACTGAGAAGTTGCTGCACAAGAGTCCATGAAACTGGGAGATAGGGGATATGAGGGATCAGAGGTTCAGAAAGACACCATATGAAAAAGCTGGAGGGACACTTTGAGGATGAACTCATGTTCACCAGGCCAAGGACAGGAAGAGCTGCCCAGCAGACAGGGCATCTCACACCCTTGGCTTATGACAGCATCTCCTGTGACAGCAAGCGCTGAGCAGGGCTAGCTGTCTCAGACACCAGGCATGATGCCCACCAGAGGCGTTGATGCCCAGGTGTGGAAATCACAGCAGCCAGGCAGCAGCCCTTTCCAAAGCAGGCAGGGTACAGATGCTGAGTCAGGTCCTCCAGAGGAAATTGCACTGATATTCAGAGGAAATCACACAGCTATTTTCCTGCTGGGCTGGAGTGTCCGCTTGACCCCACTCTCAGCCCAATCAGCAGGTTTTTCTAGGAGCTAGCAGAAAAGGAAGATGGAAGCTGTCTTCTGGGAAGTGACTGCCAAATCCAGCCTTGTGAAAGGCGAGGGAGGGGGACAGAGAGGATGGGGGGAGGGGGAGGAGAGAAGAGAGAAGCCAGCTGCTGCCACATTCTGACACTTTCTTCCATCCAGCTTTCCAGGGACAGCTTTAAAAAAGAACAGGAAAAAACCACCCCTAACATTTCACCAAGGACATTAAAAGGCCATTAGGGCTTGAGCACAGGGTGTAGAATCATCTCAATGGGCTCCTAACCCCTGGGGCAAAGAGGCCTGTAGCTTGAAAGTTTCAGCATTAAATATATCCTCCCTCTAAAGCTTAGAAACCTCACCCCCGCCTTGGGACTGACTCTGAAACAGAAACAATTTGACTTTCCTCCTGGCTGCTCACCCAGTCTCCCCACAGTGCTGAAACAGGCAGTTGCCTCTGAAATCCTAAAGAGGAAGTTGGCTACATACCCTAAATTAAAAACTAAGTTTCTCCAGACTGGGTCAGTTCCAAAATATTGGCAGCACCGAAAAGAAGGGCTGAGATAGGGGCCAAGGCAGAGCTATCTGGCCTATGTCCTTGAACCAAAGACCAGGGACACACATTTAGGAGGCAAATGGCAAGCCTGGTCACAACCTACAAGTTCTTCCTCTGAGGAAAAAAGCAAACAGACACACATGTGGACTACTTAAGTGCAAAAGGGTGAGCTCCAGCTCCAAATGCACTAAGCACGCTCAGATGTGGATAGGTGAGTGGGTGAACAACAGGATTTTCTTGGCTCATTGCTAACTCTTTGATAATTCTGGGGTCTCAAAAATGTGACAGCCCCCAATTTCTGAAATTGAACATGGGGAGACTGTAAAACCCCTAACCTCACAGGCTGTTATTAAGTGGCACACAGAATATAATTAAGTGTCCTATGGCTTTGCCTTAAAACACACCCAGATAAGCAGGGTAATTAGATTCCACGACACTTGACCTGTTTTGTGTGTGCGTTTCTTCTCTTCCCTTTGAACTGGTCTTTAATACACACAAGATTCTGAGTCAGAGGTGAACTTTTGGCCTCATATTCAGCAGTCACAGTGTTAGAATCAGAATGTGAATGTTATGACCCCTTAGTCCTGGTCTGTTAATAACAAGAATGGGCAGGATGTTGCATGGTGACAGAGTGCCTCTGTGATTGTGAACAGTGGGTCCTGAGAAAGAGGTCAGGTCAACATGCTCTTTTAAAAAAAAATATATTTTTATTGATTTCAGAGAGGAAGGGAGAGGAAGAGAGAAATAAAAAACATCAGTGATGAGAGAGAATCAATGACTGGCTACCTTCTGCATGCCCCCTACTGAGGATTGAACCTGCAACCCAGGCATGTGCCCTTGACCAGAATCGAACCTGGGACCCTTCAGTCTGCAGGCCGACGCTCTGTCCACTGAGCCAAACCAGCTGGGGCAACATGCTCTTTTTAAATCCTCACCAGAGGATATGTTTTTATTGATTTTAGAGGGAGAGAGAAAGAGAAACATCAATGTGAGAGAGAAACATCAATCGGTTGCCTCCTATACGTGCCTGACTGGGGACAGAACCCACCACCGAGGTATGTGCCCTCACCAACCTTTTGGTACACAGGATGAAGCTCCAACCAACTGAGGCACTCGGCCAAGGCAGGTTAACCTTTTACAGATAGACCTGGGAAGTGGGGGGTGTGAGTGGGTGGGTGTGAGATTTAAAGAGGCCCCTAGTTCCTTTAGGAAAGAACAGTCTCAAACCTCTTTTGTATCTCCCCAGCCGAGCCTGAAACACAGGCTGGTTACTCCACCCAGGCAGTGGGGGGAGTGACCCAGCCTGTCCACTGACATAGCAGGATGAGAACATCTCCACCCAGGGTCCCACAGGGACAAGGCTAAGTCAAGGGTCTTCTTACAGATTGAGCCAGCAGTGTGGCTTCCAGTTCCAACCACAAGTGGACATTCCAACAGCCCAAAGCCCGTCCCATGCCTGCTACCCCAGGAAAGATGGTCTTCTGGAGTTGAGCTGCAGCTGCTGAACTCAAGGACCTGGGGTCGGGACCCCACTTACCTTGTCTGTCACCTCATTCCCAGCCCATGAGTTCCACACCTTTATTCATGCTGAGGTAAAGGGGTTATAAGTTCTAGATTTTTGTATCTTAAGATCATTTCATGACTATTACTTAACAGGTCAAGCACTTTGCTAGGAAATCAAAAGCACTATTTCACAAACTGAGGTTTATAAAATAGGTCAGTGCAGATGGTATCTGCAGATATTCCAAACACTAACCACATCTCCCCAAAAACACTCTAACAGGTTGGGGTCCTAGGTCCCCCAGGCCTCCCCTCGCCCCCATGCCTCTCACAGGAAGTTCATTCTTTCCTCCTAGGCACAAAGGGGGTGAGGCTGGGTATGGATGTGAGTGTGAAGCTAGCAAGCACCCAACAAACTTCAAAGCTATGATATGGTGGTTGTGAATTTTCCTCCTAGCTCAGACAAAACCAATCTTTCAGTCCAAACTCTCTCCCTCCTTTCAGACAAGACAAAAAAAAAAAGTCAGGCCAGCATTCCAGGCAGCTGCCAGCTCTATTCCTAGTTACACTTTCAGATCTCTCCACAACCCAGCCACAAGAGTTATCAGAAAACCAGTTAGCAGTATAGGTCTGGAAATAATGTCACCCAAACACACACGACAATGAGACGTGAACTTCCAAGTTTAGATATCACTAGTAAAGTTCCTTTACCCTCCGCAGCTTCCCAGAAATATGCATTTAAAGCACCACCCCCAATTCTAGCCTGGCCTACGTCTCAGAGAGCTACCGCGGGAGTGGGCACGACACAGGCAGGCCAGAGAGGACCAAAATGATGCCCAGGACAGATGCCTATTTATTTTACTGCTTTCCTCTATAGATTATTCAACTTTCCTCAGTCCAGGCCTGCAACCCAGGCAGTGGCCAGTTCATAATAAGAAGTAAACTCACAAACCCCCCACTCAAGCCCAAACTGATTTTTTGCAAAACCTGAAAATTTTCACCTAAGATACTGAAATGGTGTGGAATTTTCCAACATACTGCCAGATATAGGCAGACCTTGGAAATACTGCAGGTTGGGTTCCAAATCACCACAATAAAGCCAGCACCACAATAAAGCAAGTCATAATCTTTTTGCCTGGGATGGGGTGGAGAGTTAGGGGTTTGCCTTCAATTTGTAAAAAATACAACATCTCTCAAGTGCAACAAAACAGGTGTGCCTGTACTGGTAACTGGTTTGTTATTAATATCATCAATGAAATTAGAAAATTTTCATTAACATCACAGCCTCACCTGCTAGAAAACAAGTTTCTCTATTCCTGGAGCCAAATCTAGCTCTCTCTCACACATCCACCTGGCTTCTATTTCTCAATTTAGAAACAACACTGTTATAAGCCTTTGAAATCAAGAACCTGTTTCAAAGCAGGATTTCTCAACCTTGGTGCTACTGACATTTGGGCCAGATAATTTTTTGTTGTGGGGAGGGCTGTCCTGTGCATTGTAGGATGTTTAGCAACCATCCCTGACCTCTACCCACTTGATGCCAGTAGCACCCTCTCCCCAAGTAGTGACAACCCAAACCTGTCTCAGACATTGCTAAATGTCCCCAGGAAGGTGCATGGGAGGAGATGAAAGAAGGCAGGGTTAGTCACTCCTGGCTGAGATGCAAAGATGCAAGCTTATACCTTCTTAAAAATAGCAGATGCCACAGACACTTAAGTTCTAAAGATTTGGGAACTGGATGCTGAGTTTTATGTCCATGCTCATCTGTGTATATGTGATTATCTATGTTTTAAAAACTGAGAAAAGCAGGCAGCTACCACAAGAATGGCCCCAATGTGATTATTTTTGGGGGGGAGGGGTGTATAATTATCCTCACTTTTCTCAAACCTTAAAGCAGGGTTTCTCAGCTTCAGCACTACTAACATCTGGGTCCAGGGAATTCTTGGTTGTGTGGGCTGCCCAGTGCAATGTAGGGTGTAGGGTGTTGAGCAGCATCCCAGGCCTCCTCCCACTAGATACCAGTACCAACCCAAGTTGTGACAACCAAAATGTCTCCCAATATTGCCAATGTCCCCTGGAGGGTGGAAGTGGCCCTGGTTGAAAAGCACTGTTCTTGACAGGAAGATAAATGTCCACAAATCTTTTTATGTAAAAAGAGGAATATATTTACCCTTACGCCAGATAAGTGAGGCCAGTTGAGATGAACTGGTTTAAAGCATACTGTCGGTTCACACTGAGAATTCAATAAATATTAATTATTACTTTTCAACAGACAACCCTATTCTGAGGGCATAGAAGAGGATGAAAGATAGTGTTCTTAAGATCGAGAAAAGAAACATACAGAAAATTGGACAAGGCCAGATGAACAATGGAGATGCTGGAGGACTGTGGAAACTATTGCAGAAGAGAATGGAACACAGCCAGGGTGATTCTTGAGAGCACAATTCAACATGGAATTGCTCTCAGATTAGGATACGACCATTGCTGCAATTCTTTGGGGCTGGGCCTCAGATAATAAATTGATGCAAACCACTAATTTACAGTGCATTGTATTTTCCAGGTTTCAAAGCACTTCTCACAGTTCTGAATGTAGGCATCCTGTTTCCCCCTGAGAGAAAAGGCTCTGGTGGCTGGCCTGAGAGGCCCAGCTAATTTGGGATGGGATGGACCACCAGCATGGGCCCTGGGGGTGGGCTAGGGAGGGCTTTCCAGAGACCTGTCTATGTGAGAAAACGAAGTAGCCCTGTAATTCTTCCAAGACCTACGGAGACATCAGTCCTGCAGGAGGAACTACACCGGGCCCAAGACAGTGAGCAGCTTCCCCAGGTACTCCCGTCAAGCACATGGGGGTCTGATGCCTGCTGAGCAGGGTCTAACCTAGAGCCAGGTCATATAATTTCATCCTTTTCGGGCAAAGGGCTGTACTCTCAACAACAATCCTAGCATCCCTCTAGATCAGGGGTGGGGAACCTTTGTTCTGCCAAGGGCCATTTGGATATTTATAACATCATTCACTTAATATAATTCACTTAATACAAATTTATGTTACTATGAAAAAACTCCTAGGTTTATTGAATTTCAAGTCCCGCCTGTGGGTTGCCTTGGCAGGGCCAGACCAAATGATTTGGCCAGAGGGCCGGATGTTTCCTTCCCCTGCTCTAGATTAAATCTTTTCTCCTTGAGGGTTTAGCCGTCATCTGGGGTCTACAGATTGGCCACAAATGTCTTTAGCCCTAGACAACCACTAGGGTTGTGACTTTTCCCCTTAAGGGATAAGATACCAGCTGTGGCCTGGTCAGTACTCTGAGTGGTTAGAGAATCAACCCACACACTGAAGGGTCTCGGGTTCGATTCCTGGTCAAAGGTGCGTTCCTGGATTGCAGGTTTGATCCTCACTCCATTTGCAGCATGTATGAGAGGCAACCAATGGATGTGTCTCTCTCACATTGATGTTTCTCTCTCGCGCTCTTTCCCTCCCTCCCTCCATTCCACTCTAAAAATCAATGGGAAAAAATATCCTTGGGTGAAGATTAAAAAAAAAAAAAAAAAAGATACCAGCTGTGTGTTACTAGAGAGTTGTTTCTCTTTCCTCCCAATGGATCTCTTCAAATCAGGAGTACAGTCAGGTTTGCCAGCAAGGCCTAAACAATTCCTCAGATTATCACTCATTCCTCCACGGAGTCTCTCCACACAAACTGCACACCTACGGTTCATAACCTGGGATGCAGGGACCAACAGAATTCAAGGAATCTTAGGCTTCTTGCCCCAACTTTCTAAAAAACCTATATAATTGGTTACATGTAAAACACATATATTTTTGGATTCAGCATTCCATTTCTGGAAATTTATCCTATAAATCCAATCCTCTCTGTGAGCAAAGATATTGTCTATTCACCGTAGCAGAAAACTACTGGAAACAATCTAAACAACCATCAATTGAGGACTGATTAAATTATGGTACACTTCATGGAATGGAATACCAGGAACCTACTAAAAAGACCCAAGAAGCTCTAGGGCAGTGGTTCTCAACCTTCCCAATGCCGCGACCCTTTAATACAGTTCCTCATGTTGTGGTGACCCCCAACATAAAATTATTTTTGTTGCTACTTTGTAACTGTAATTTTGCTACTGTTATGAATCGTAATGTAAAATATCTGATATGCAGGATGTATTTTCATTGTTCGCGACCCACAGGTTGAGAACCGCCGCTCTAGGGGTATGTTCTAGTGCAGTAACGCTGGGGCAGGGGGCAGCCGGGGTTCCCCAGGGGCAACTGGCAGGGACTGGAGACATTTGTGGATGTCCCGCCTGGGGGTGCTCCTTGCCTTGAGCCAGGGATGTTGCTCAATATCCCACAGTGTCCAGAATGCCCCCTCCCAACAGAGAGTGACCTGAGGTGGAGAATTCTGACACATTTAACAAAAAACTCAAAGAACACAGGACTCTGCAGACTAGGAGTGGGGAACTTCCCGCCGTGGGACAAATCATTTAATCTGGCCGCGCCAAGGCACCTGCAGGTAGGACTCGAAGTTCAACAAATCCAGGAGAGTTTTTTCATAACAACATAAATTTATTTTAAGTGAATTATATTAAGTGAATGATGTTATAAATATTCAAATGGGCCTTGGCGGAAAAAAGGTTCCCCGCCCCTGCTGTAGACCATGCTACACGACCTGTGTGCGTTTTTAAAGGAAAGGCGTACACGTATCTTTGAAAAGGGACGTAAGTCGTCAGTGACAGTCCTTGTCTTAGGGTAGATGGTCTGAATGCCTGACAGACTGGAGTGAGGAACTGACTTTTTACCCTTTCAACTTTGTACCGGGTCCATCCAACGGGTTTCTGTTGTTGGTTTTAAAGAAATGATCTAGACACAAATGTTTCCTCTCCCTGGCAAGAGTCCTGTTTCTTCCCTTTGTCTTTCCCCGGTCCCTGCCCTTTTAGAGGGGAGGAAGGCGGGTGGGATCCACATCCCAGATCAACCTCGGGGGGCCTCTCTGCCCCACCCAGGGGTCCAGCCACCCTTCTCAAGGAGACTGGAGCCCACAAGGCGGGCAGGACCTGGGCCACCTCCCACGAAGCCCCCGGCCTTCCTGGGCTCTCCCCACTCTGCGAGGAACACGCGCCAACGCCGCCCCCTTGCTGTCCCCGGCCTCCTCCCGAACCAGAGCCGGGCCTAGCCTGGCCCCTGATTCCGGGAAGCCCGGGTCCGGGAGCTCGCCCTCCGCTCACCTGGCTCGCCTTGTAGAACTGCTTCTTCAGCCCCGCCACCGACATTCTGCCTTCCGCCGTCGGACTTCCCGTTGGGACCCAGCGAACCGGAGAAACAGCGCAAGCGACAGGCTCCCGGGCGCCGCCGAGCCCCCGCGCGCTTCAGCTGGCCCCGTCGGCACCGCCTCCGCAGCCTTCTCGCCAGCTCCGCGCCCGCCCGGGCGCAGCCTCAGCCCCTCTCGCGCCCGCGCGGCCAGGATATTACATGGCAACCGCACACTTCCGGCGCCGGCCCGGTCTGAGCACGCGCACGCGCCCGGCCAGCCGGACAGCGCACGCGCACTTCTCCTGTCTCGGGAGCGACCGCTTCTGCCAGCGAGTGGCCTGGGGAGAGTCTAGAGCGGCCAGGGCGGCTGCAGCGACCCCTAGAAGCTGGGAGGTGGTTCTATCTAACGCCTTGGGAAAGGCGCTTAAACCTTTCTGGAGAGGTTGGGAGACTGGGTTTATAAATCTCCAGCTAACTGTTTACTAATCTCAGCTATACCTAATTCCACCTTGCGGGTCGTTTAGTCCTTACCATCCTACCCAGAACCCTGCACCGTGTTCATCCAATCAGTTGCCCAAGTCAGACATCAGGGTGTCGCTTCTATCTCCTTTCCACTATCCCCACTGTCCTCCGCCCTGACCAAACCATCTCACCAACTTCCGCTCTGTTGTGCCCACCTGCGGGTTCTCCCCTCCAATTTATCCCCTATCAGGAGGCCAGAAAGATGCTTTTGTAACAGGATTCAGATCACGGGTTCCCGGTTTAAAGCTCACCTGCCCTAGAATACACTCCCAACTTCCTGCTATAGCCTACAAAGCTTGCATAATTTGGCCCCCTCCACCCTCTGATTTCGGGGGCTCTCTTCCTCTTCTGTAGTCGAGGATACCTGTTGCCTGTGGGCCTTTGCTAAAGTTCCTATCTTTCACATTCTTCCCTAATATTTCCCCCCATTGTTTTGTGTATAAAAGAGGAATTTGCTTGGAATATCGCCTCTTCCAGGAAGCCTTCCTGGATTCAACATGTTTATTGATAGTGACTTTTTTTTTTAAACCTCACCTGAGGATATTTCTTTTTCATTGCTTTTCACAGAGAGAGAGTGCAAGGGAGGGAGGGTGAGAGAAAGAAAGAGAATATTGATGTGAAAGAGACACTTCGATTGGTTGCCTCCTGGGGGCAGGGAGCGAATTCCCAACCCAGGTACATGCCCTTGACCCAGTATCCTACCCGTGACCCTTCCATGCATGGGTGGATGCTCTAACCACTGGACACACTGTCCAGGGCATATTGATAATGACTTAAAATCAATTCTTATTGATGAAAATGTATTGAGCCCTAGCCAGTTTGGCTCAGTAATTAGAGCATCTGCCTGCTGACTGAAGGGTCCTGGGTTCCATTCCTGTCAAGGGCAGGTACCTCGGTTGCAGGCTGGATCCCCAGCCCCTGTTGGGTGCATGTGTAAGGTAACCAACTGATGTGTCTCTCTCACATCCATGTTTCTCTCTCTCTGTGTCTCTCCCTCTCCCTTCTACTCTCTCTAAAAATCAATGGAAAATATTTTTGTCAATCCTCAGGTGAGGATTAACAAAAATATTTAAATTTAAAACAGAAAATGTATTGAATAAGTTGGAAATTAATAATGAGTCAGAATGAGTAAATGAATCCAAAAAGAGGAACAAGAAAGTGACTAGAGCTAAAGTGCTTGAAGCTCCAGTGCTGAAATCTCTGACAGATTTGGGTAATTTTCTGCAGCAAAAGGTTACTGGAAGTTTCCAAATGCCTAAACAGAAGGTACTGGACTAGATTAGAGGATTGTTTCAGAGTGTGCAAGCCCCAACCTCCCTCCTGAAGATCCTGAAGGGGTTATTATGAATGGTTTGAAAGAACACCCAGGTGATTATGATGGGCAGCCTCAACGGTGACCCACTGGTCTAAATCATTGCATACTGCCAGAATATAATAAGCTATAATTGCTTTTAAAAAAGTTGTTCTTGCTTCGGCAGCACATATACTAAAATTGGAACGATACAGAGATTAGCATGGCCCCTGCGCAAGGATGACACGCAAATTCTTGAAGCGTTCCATATTAAAAAAAAAAAAAAGTTGTAAGCACTTCTTGTTGGGGTGCCAGTCTAAGATCTGAAAGTTGGGTGGAAATTAGTCAGGAAAAGAGCTGCGGGAAGAGTTTTCTAGGCAAGAAACAGCGTGCGCAAAAACCCTGAGGATTAAACCAGAAACATCTATTTCATTCATTCCCTCTGAATATGTTTAGTGCATATCAAATGCTGCCCAGATTTTATTTTATTTTTGTTCATATAAAAAGTAATTTATAATATTTTTTAATGTGTTTTTATTGATTTTTAGAGAGGAAGTGAGAGGGATAGATATAGAAAAATGGATGGGATAGGCTGCCTCCTGCACGCCCCCTACTGGGGATCGAGCCCGCAACCCCGGCATGTGCCCTGACTGGGAATTGAACCACCGGGGGGCAGTAATTTGCAGACTTTATTGGTGTTGCTATATTCAGCCGATGTCCAAATAGAATAAACTCAAAACTTCAATCTTCACCTAATATTGCAGTTTCAGGTTGTCACCTGCACCCTACGTAAATCGTTTCGTCATGACGTAAAGCCTTGGACCTCCCTCTTCTAATGGACCAGTCCCACGCACTTAGCCAATCACAGTGTCGATCTCCTGGCTTGACACCTCCCACCCCCAATCGCAGAACACCTTCTTCCCACGGGCCGCCCAGAGAAAGCCCGCTTCTCCGCGGGAATATCAGTAGGGGAGCTATGGGAGGAATGGAAGCCACGGATCTCGCGAGGATACTTCCTGCGCTCCTCATTTCCCGAGGCGGGACCTCACGTGACGCCATCTTGTCCAATCGGCGCGCGGGCTGCGGGGGTCGCCGCGGTTCCCGCCAAATACA
>NW_005354255.1:372870-379563 GCF_000412655.1 Myotis brandtii | reverse complement strand
GATTCAGTGGTTGGGGACAGACGGGCCTCCCGGCCCCAGGCCGCTTCTTTGAGCCTGATGTTCAGCCGGTGGGGTCGTTACAATCCCGAGGAAGGGCCTTGCCATCCAAAGGGCGCTCTCCTTGAGGTTATTGTTGCGGCAGCGACCGTTTCCCCCCGTGTTTTTGCGTTAAGTTCACTCCTCCGGGGCCCTCTGCGGTGACGGGTCATTGTGGCCAGGAGGGGAAACTGAGACCCAGGGAGGCGAAAGGGCCAGCTCTGCAGGTGGCGTTTGTGTCCCCTGAGCAAGTTGGACCCTGCAGCCACCCTCTGGCCGGGTGGGGAAACTGAGGCCCGGGGTCACATGGGCTCGGAGACCGTAACAGTTGCGTCTGATGGTCAGGGCAGGTCTAGGGAAGGGGCCTGGATGGCGGGGATTGTCAGGAGCTGGGACTACCGCCTTCTCATCCTGCTGGATATACAAGGTGAAGACCTGTCTTGCTCCACCCAGTGTCTTGGGATGGGGGTTTCTAGTACCTGGCAGGCCCCGGAAACAGGGTGGTGAACCAAAGAAGACTAGCTTGCCCTCTCGCCAGCTTGACTCTCCTATTTTATCCCCAACTCTTGGCATAATGCTTGGCACATAGTAGGTGCCAGGTATGTGTTGGTTGGCTGAATTAAGAATTGTTAGGGACATCAACTAGACTAATTCAGGGTTTCTCAACCTCAGCACTATTGACATTTGGGGCCCTCCTATGCCCTTGAGGGTGTCAAGCGGCATCCGTGGCCTCTACCCATTACATGCCAATAGCGACCCCTCCTCCCCAATTGTGACAACCAAATGTATCCAGGCATGGGGGCGGGGGGGCGCAGGCAGAACCAATGCTCTAATTATTTCCAGATTTGGGGATTTCACAAAGTAAAATTCATATAATTAAGTTGGGGAAACTGAGTGTCCTTGACAGTCATTTGACTCAGTAAGGTTGTTTAATTAAAAAGCAAAAAGAACATCACCTGCTATGACCATACTATTATAAAAGGAAAGGATATTTTAATACCAAGTAGAATTAGAAGGGTTATATCAGAATAAAGAGCAGTGGTGAGTTTATACTTAAGTGTGTTAATTGTGTGTGTGCCTTTGAACAGTCTGGATTCCTGGGTGGGGTCGCTTTTTAGGTTGACCTGAGCTTGCTTCTGGGCCCACATCACTTCTGTTCCACTTGCATCAAAGCTAGTGACTCAGGACCATACCAATAAATCCTTGTGATTGTCCTAAAAATAAATTTAAGTGGCTAAAGACGACGTATTCTTCACTTGGTGTGGGGGAATGCGAATCCATGTTTTTGGTAACAGAAAACTGGAGAATGGTATTGTCTTGAAATGGTAGAAAGGAAGTATGAGTCTTCTGGGTACCTTATATTTCAAGCTTGGGAGGAGGGAGGGCAAGTTTCATCTATGGACAGCTGAGTTTTTCAGAAAGCTGTGGTTGCTTTTAAAAAGTATTCACTTGTATGTATCTTTTACAAAATGTACAAAGATTGCCCAAAATAATCTAGATTTTTCCAAGCCAGACCTCCTGGCAGGTATGAGTTTCTAAACTTATATTTAAATATACTTATAGTCATTTTTTGCACCATTTTTAATATTATTAGATGCTTTTCTTGAGATTTTTTTTGGGGGGGATGCAGGTAAACTTTTCATTATTATTATTATTGGTTTTAGAGATCGGGAGGGATAGAGAGAGAGAGATAAACATCGATGTAAGAGAGAAACATTAATCTGTTGCCTCCCGCACACACTCCAATTGGGGCTCGAACCTGCAACCTGTATATGTGCCTGACTGGGAATCAAACCCATCATCTTTCCGTGTACAGGATGACACTCCAACCAACTGAGCCACACTGGCCAGAGCTTCCTTTATTATTATTTGGCAGTGCTTCAGCTCCTGCCTGGCCAGCTCAAAATGCTTTAAGTTGTATTACCTTCATAAACTCTTTTTATTTTTTTAAATATATTTTTATTGATTTCAGAGAGAAGGGAGAAGGAGAGAGAGAGAAATATCAATGATGAGAGATAATCATTGATCAGCTGCCTCCTGCATGCTCCCTACTGAGGACTGAGCAGGCAACCCAAACATGTGCCCTTGATTGGAATCGAACCCCAGACATTTCAGTCCGCAAGGCTGACGCTCTATCCACTGAGCCAAACCAGCTAGGGCCATAAACTCTATTTTAAAAGAAAATAAACCCTATTCTAATTTTATAGAACTGGTTGGATTGAAGGTGGATGTTTTGAGTTCCTATTAATGGTTACTTGGGTGATACAGTGTTTTATCTCTTCTTCTATTCTCCTCTTCATTGTCGCAGTTACTGTGTTCATTGGTTTCCCCCTATGTGCCAGACCCTGAGTTAGGCGCTCCAGGTACAGTGTAGAACAAGTCTCCCTGCCATCCTAGAGCTGGCATTCTGTAGGAGGAGACATGTTCAACAGTGTAAATTTCAGAGCGATTAATGTCACAAGGAAAATAAACCAAGAAGGTGTGACAGTGTACAGGCAGGATTTCTTAACTTATTAACATTTTGGGCCATATAATTAGTTGTGGTGGGCCATCCTGTGTATTGTAGGATATTCAGCAGCATCTCTCTCTTCTACCCACTAGATGCGAGTGGCAACCTTCCCCCAAGTCATGGCAACCAAAAGTGTCCCTAGACATTACCAGCTCTTCAGGGTGAGGGTGGCAAAGTCACTCCCACTGGATAACCACTTTGTACATAGTAGGTGCGACTTATGGGTTTACTTTCATTATTTCCAGCATTTAATAACGTATCCTTTGACACTTTTATTCACAGTAATGGATTGCAAAGACAGACCAGCTTTTCCAGTCAAGAAGTTAATACAAGGTAACTTTCTGGGAATGGGTTAATATTTGTTCCTAATTTATATCCTTCATTGTCTCCCCAGTTATAGTTCTTCATTCCCCTTGAGCAGAGGTCCTCTGTAGCAGTAGTATCACAGTTGCTGGCGGGGAGAAAAACAGTTGCACTTTACATTTGGAAGCCTGGGGATCCATTTTATTATACCAGTTTCCCTAGGTTCCCAGGAACAAATCAGAGGTCACTGCCTTTACAGCAGCCTTTCTTTACTTCCCCCCATTGACATTTTGTAATTTTTCAGGGGTGGGGGACTGTCCTGTATATTGTAGAGTTTAGCAGCATCCCTGATCTCTTCCCCCAAGTCGTGACAACCAGACATTGCTAGATGTTCCCTAGAGCAGCGGTCGCCAACCTTTTGGACCTCGTGGACCACCAGTGATCCTCGGACCACCGGTTGGCGACCGCTGCCCTAGAGGGCACAGCTGCCCCAGTTGAACTATTGTTGTACAGGAAGATAAATGTCCCCAAATCCTTTTGTGTAAAAAAGGAGTGCATTTACACTGAGGCCAGATTAATGGCTGGATTGTATTAAAAACCATGGTTTCTGGTTTTTAAAATTTGGTATATAGTTTCCTCCTGTAACAATTTGCTTTCTCCTCTGACAACTGATAACAAGTTTGGTGGTAGGAATTGTGTTTAGGGTAATAGTCTCCTGAGGTTAAAAGATTAGGGGCAAACCATAGGACCCACGGGCATAATTGCTTTATAGACTGTTAAATTATGAAAAGACACACACACAAAAAGAGACACACACACACACACACACACACACACACACACACACACACACACACACCCCAGGCCCCGCAAGGAAGGTTGGGTCATTTTGAGCATATGGAATGTTCAAGTATTGATCAGTTGTCACTCTGCACACTTTCGCTGTATGGATGGTCTCCTTCTGTCTTTTATTTCAGCTCGTCTGCCCTTCAAGCGCCTGAATCTTGCCCCAAAGGAGAAAACCGAGGACGGAGCGGACAGCACAGGAAGCTCTCCCAGTGCTCCTGCACAAAGTCAAGTCCCCGATGTGGAAACCTCTTTGGACAACTTGGAGAACAATTTTCATATGGGTTCTGACATAGATTTTAGACCAAAACTTGTCAATGGGAAGGGTCCCTTAGATAACTTTTTAAAAAGTAGAGTCAAAACCAGTATTGGCGAGACCACAGTCATCATTGATTTGACAGAGGACTCAAGTGACCAACCAGACAACATTTCAGCCTACAATAAACTAAATTCTGCAGCCTGTCCCTCCTTGGAGGAGGCTGTAAATAGGGTCAGAGAAGAAGCTGGAGATGAGGGGGGGCTGCCAAAGGCTAGTCAGAAGGACGAGCTAACGTTTTCTGAAGAGACCCTTTTAGACATTCCATGCAAAACAGAGGAGGAGGGTGCTGGCTCAGGGGGCACAGAGAGGAGAGGAGACGCACAGGAAGCATCTCAGAGCTGCCCCAAGTTGACAGATGGTCCGAGAACGTGCTCAGAGAAGGACCAGGACAGTTGGAGCGAAGCTGGAGGCATCTTGTTCAAAGGGAAGGTGCCCGTGGTGCTCTTGCAGGATATCCTGGGTATAAAACCTGGAGCCAAGTCTCCAACCATCCCTCTGGACCGGGACACGCCCTCCCGGAGGGAAGTGCTAGAGTCTAGCCACGGAGAAGACTCTGTTCTCAGCCATTCCTCCCTGAGTTCTTCCTCTCCTACCAGCTCACCTGAAGGGCGGTGTGCTTCCGAAAATCAGCACAACAGTCCCAGTACCTCCCCCACCCTCACGCCTGTCCGCAGAGTGAGTATCTCCCCAAATCCCAGCATGCTAGTGCTGATGGTGTTTCTAATCCAGCCCCTTTTCATCCTCGGACACGATGCCCCTAGGTGGTGGTTAGAGGCTGAGTGAGTGGGGCCACTAACTAGGTCTTGTAACTTCTGGTGCAGAATTTTGATCCTTTTCAATATCAAATACCATTAGAGGTATTCAGTGATGAGTACTGTACATTGGGTTGTGTTGGTGGCTGGGTTAATCACCAGTGTGTTGAGGCCATTTTGGTAGCTTTCGTTGTTCACACCTAGTTAGTAGTCTGGTCAATTTAGTCATTTTAGGAAATGATGGCAGTAGGTAGGCAACTGTAACTTCTCAGCTCCCTCCACTCCAGTGATTCCCAAAGTGGGTGCTACCGCCCCCTGGTAGGCGCTGCAGCGATCCAGGGGGGCGGTGATGGCCACAGGTGCATTTGGGGGCGATGAGTAACTGCTATTAAAATTAAAAAAAAATTAATTTCCAGGGGCTGAGTAATATTTTTTCTGGAAAGGGGGCGGTAGGCCAAATAAGTTTGGGAACCACTGCTCCACTCCTTCTTCCTTAGAACACAGACTTGTAGGGGTGGTAAAGAGTCAGTCAGTGTTGGTGAAGAGACCCCGAAAAAGCAAGAAGACTATTATGGGGAAATCCGTAGAGTCGACTCTAGTCAGCATGGCCACCAATCTCTTTTGTTGTTAATTCTCACCTGTGGATGTTTTTATGTTGATTTTTAGCGAGAGTGGGAGGGAGAGACAGAGAAACATTGATGTGAGAGAGACACATCGATTGGTTGCCTCTGCTCTCACCCTGACCAGGGCCCAGGATCCAGCCTACAACCGAGGTACATGCCCTTGACTGGAATCTAGCCCGGGACCCTTCAGTCTGTGGGCTGATGCTCTATCCACTGAGCCAAACCAGCTAGGGCACGGCCACCCATCTTAAAAACCTCACTCAAAGCAGCATAAACAAAAGGATTTTTAAGGATCACAGAAGGCTGACTTTGTTACTGGTGTCTGATCAGCACAATGGCAAATGGCACTGTTTTCAGCTGTCCTTAAGGTCTTGTAGATAAAACTGATAAAATCAGTTAAGAATCCCAAAGTGTGTCTAAAGATGTTTTGGGTTTTTTGTTTTGTTTTGTGGAACCTTAGTTTGTTCATCTTAGGTTGTTATTGTTGTTTTTAATATATAAAGTTGGATCTGGGGTGGGTTATTTAATCTCTATTTGCTTAATTTGACTCTAAGCCACCAACCTTGATCACTTTCTGAAATTTGATCTCTAAGGGGGAGGTCGCTAACTGGTGGTCCGTGAGGTCTGAAAGGGTGGCAACCGCTGCTCTAAGGAACTCATTTTTCTAGATGATTCCATTTCTTGTTTTTCATCTCTTAAGTATAGGAGAAAATGGCTTCCTCTGTGGGTTCATAAAATATCATCTAAGTTTCTCAGTGTGGTAGATAATGCATTTTTAGTTTTTATTTTATTTTTTTAAATATATTTCTATTGATTTGAGAGAGAGAGAGGGAGGGAGAAACATCACTATGAGAGAGAAACATCGATTGGTTGCCTCCCGTACTCACCCTAACCCAGGGATTAAACCTGCAATCTAGGTATGTGCCCTGACCAGAAATCGATCAGGACAGTTGAATTGGCGACATATCAGTGCATAGGATGATGCTCAACCAACTGAGCCACAGAGGCCTGAGCTGTTACTCAGACTCTCAGAATCAGAATTTGAGCCCTTCTTGCTGTCAGCCATATTGTTGGGTCCATCTAGTTGGTTGAAATCCTTTCAGACTGATGGTAATCCTTTATAGAACTACTTTATCATGTGATGTGTCACAGCCAGTTAGCCTGGAGAACAGGACATTACATTTTTCCATTCTTAATAGCTTTATTAAGTTAATGCTCATAGTCAAACCTGAGAATTGGGAAGTCACATAGTTGGTCATTGTCATGAAACAATGTTACTCTGTCCACTGGCCCAAATGGCTCTAA
>NW_005354255.1:369510-372362 GCF_000412655.1 Myotis brandtii | reverse complement strand
TGTTTTGTTTTGTTTTGTTTTGTTTTGTTTTGCAACTCATTCCTGGTAAGACCTAACCTGACCTGAATTTATTTAGTGGCAAAACCTGAACTGAGCTCACATGTCATGTGTCTATTTATAGTCTTTACTAGAGGCCCGAGCATGAAATTCATGCACGAGGGAGGGGGTGGAGGGGGGAGTGGGGGAGGAGATCCCCTTAGCCCAGCCTGCACCCTCTCCAATCCGGGACCTCTTGGGGGGTCGCCCACAACTGCCCCCCCGCCGGCCTAGTCACCCCTCACTGTTCCCCCCCCGCCAGCCTAATCGCCGCCAATCCCCTCCCCCTGGTTGCCCCACGCAGCCTGCTGTTCAGTCGTTTGGTCGTCCCTCACTAACCCCCCTGCCGACCTGGTCGTAGGCAGCCATTTGTGAGGGTGTGAGGGTCAATTTGGATATTACCTATTTATTATATAGGATAGGATTAGAGCTTTTTACCACTTGGGGTAGAACTATTTCCCAAGTTTGTTTGCAATTAGATGTGCTAATTATTCCACAAATGATAATGTTGATACAGTTGTGTTTCTGGGATCTTTGCCTTGTCTCTACAAATGAGCCCTAGATCACTGAAACTTTTTCACGTATACTTTTAATTTTATAAGTATTAAATTCTCCATGTTTAAAAAGAATTATTAAAACATGACAGTCCCCTTCTTCTCCCCCAGGTTGCCATTATCATTGTTTTCTTATGTGAGTGTACACTGTAAATTTGTTTCTTTTTCATTGGAGGGTGTCTCATTTTCTGTATTCGGATGGGAAGAGAGGTATCTTTCTTTAACTGCCTGTGGTGTGGATATACTGCACTTTACAAAGTCAGCCTGATGATGGATATTTCTGTTGTCTCTAATTCTCTGCCTGTGCAGAATGGTAATTGTAATGAACTTCCTTCTACATGGATCCTGGGGCTGTTCAGTAGGTTTGTGGGCTCCCATTGAATAATTTTTCTCCACTTACACTCAAATATGGCTGGACCAATTTGGGTTGTGTTGTTTCCCCTCTGCCTTCTCCTGCTGTTAAATTTTCAGCTACTGCTGCTGAGCCCTCCTCACCTCATTCACTGCTTATCTCCTCTGAGCTTGGATATTCGATCTTCTTATGTATAAGGAGAGCAGAATAAACAGGATTCTCATGAATAAAATGTAGAAATTTTAATTCACAGGCACGGTTAAATCTGCTTTCACTGGAGGTAGTTGGTGTATGTTTCAGCCTCCTTCTGAGATCCTGGGTTTTATTTTTGGCAGTTATGTTCCAGAGAGATAAAACGTGTGGCCCATGATTTTGAGAGAGAGTTCTATAAATACTTATGCCATGTGTCACAAAGATAAAATTATATTAGACCAATAAGGTCCTCCCAGTTGTCTAGTAAAGATACTGGTTTTATATTAAATCATAATTGCTGAGGTTGTTGCATGTCATTACAGTGGCTCCTGATATTCATGTTAATTCTAGTATTCCTGGACTCACAGCAAAGGGAAAGCAATGTAAAAGGCACTAGATTCTGCAGCTGAAATTCCACAAGTATGGGCAAAGATTCCAGTAACACAACTGTATCAACATTATCATTTGTGGACTAAGTGTGTTCCACCACCCATCACCACCCCCAAATACTCATATATGAGTCTGGCAATCACATCCCTTATAATCTTTGAACACAAAATAAAGGACAATGATAGAGAAATATAGCAACTTAAAAATTCTGCTGTTAAATCCTTTACTGTGGGGGTGAAGCCCACAGACTTGGCAGCCGAAGTGGATTCTGAAGGGGCAGGTGCTTTTTCTTAAGCCCTTGGTAGGCTTTGGTAACTGGCATTTCAGTTGGCACATGCTCACTTGGGCATAGTCTCTGTGGCATTTGAGCTCAGCCTTTTCCTATAGGAAGGCTGAGTTCAGAAAGAACTTGGTATGACAAGAAGGATGCCTTCTTAGTCTATTAATCTGTAAGTTTTATTCTGTCAGAGGTCTTAGTCGAGGCTGAGGCTTCCTTAGATAGAGAAATCATGGTTATATAGTTTTGTCAATATGTCAGGCTATCTTAAGATAAATGGACCTTTGGTTTTCCAGCTCCACTTCAGTCCTTTGTTTTGGCTGCCTGTCCAAGTCTGAACTCTCTCCCCATTGCTCTTCAATCTAATGGTTTGGTTGTTAGCACTCCCTGCTCTGCAGAGAGCTTAGGCCAATAGTCTGAACTGTTCATATATATTTTTTACAATATGTTTATATTGATTTTTAGAGAGAGAGGAAGGGGGAGGGATAGAGAGATTAAAAAAGAAAAAGTCAATTGGCTGCCTCCTGCGTGCACCCCTACTGAGGATTGAGCCCGCAACCCAGGCATGTGCCCTGACTGGGACACGACCTCTTGGTTCCTGGGTTGATGGTCAACCACTAAGCCATGATATATATTTTTTACAATATGTTTATATTGATTTTTAGAGAGAGAGGAAGGGGGAGGGATAGAGAGATTAAAAAAGAAAAAGTCAATTGGCTGCCTCCTGCGTGCACCCCTACTGAGGATTGAGCCCGCAACCCAGGCATGTGCCCTGACTGGGACACGACCTCTTGGTTCCTGGGTCGATGCTCAACCACTAAGCCATGCCAGCCAGGCATGTTCATATTTTAATCCGAGACCATTTGGCCAGCATGGTGCATGAATCCAACCATGTGTCTTAAGAAGTCCTTGTCACCACTCTCAATTTGAAGCAGGGTGATAGAAAAAGTTATACTCTAGAATATATATTTTTTAAAAATATATATTTTTTATTGATTTCAGAGAGGGAGAGATAGAAACATCAGTGATGAGAGAAAATCATTGATTGGCT
>NW_005354255.1:367908-369369 GCF_000412655.1 Myotis brandtii | reverse complement strand
CCCTAACTTAACTCTGGTGCCGTGTCACATATAGAAATTGTTTGATATTTGCAACCATAGTAAAACAAAGACTTATATTTTTGATATTTATTTTATATATGTAAATGCCATTTAACAAAGAAAAATCAACCAAAAAAATGAGTTCACATGTCACCTCTGACACGCGTGTCATAGGTTCGCCATCACTGGACTAGAACATAGGGATTCTTGATCAGATTGCCTCCTCTGGCAAGTTGACCTTTTTTCTTGAGCATTCACTCTGCATTCTAAAAACAGAACTGCACCAGGCAGAGAGAACAGATTGGTGGCCCACAGGAATCTAGCCTGTAAACATGTTTTATTTGATTCACGTAGTGTTCCTTTTTAGACAAAATTTACATAAAATTGACAATTCTCTCTCGTAAATTACCTGTAAGAGCTCTATCCTCTTTGGACAGGGTATGTCCTCTCTAGTTAGCTACAAATCATACCACTCCCTGTCATCCACATTGCTTTTATTCTCAAGCTTGCCTTGTTTTTCTTGTGTTTGCCCCCCTCCCCTGCCCCCCGCAAACCTGTCATTCATTTGTGTTATCTGCCTCTCCCATCTTACCTCTCATCCCTAGATGCACATATGTGTACTTCACTGCAGTTTATGACCCCACTAAGATATTTTGGTTCTGTATGGTGAAAACTGGTCACCTGGAAATGTTTTCATTTTTCTTGTTTTGCAAATAAGTCCTTAATAGTGTGGGTCACTTGTTCCCTACTTCCCTCTCCCCAAAGAACTGTGTAATGTGTTAAATGTGTTAAAGTGACCAAAACAGTCCACATTTAAAGATAAATGTCTTTCATTTCAGATAACTAAGAAATTGGTCAAAGGTTCTGTCGAGAAGAACAAGATGAGACTACAAAGAGTAAGACTTTTTCCCTGAAATAGAAAATTAACCTGCTGTGATTTTTGCATTAAATATAAGCTAAGCCCTTTGCCTTCCATCAGCCCAATTATTACCTCTCCTGGCTTATCCTGACCCTTGTAACTCTTGCTTCATTTTACATATCGGCTTGGTAGACTGAATCATTTTTAGCTTTGCTGATGCTTAAGGCTTTGCATGTAGCCTTTCCTAAGCTTTTATTATTATTACTAGAGGCTCGGTGCACGAAATTCGTCCACAGGGAGTGGGTGTCCCTCAGCCCACCTGCACCCTCTCCAATCTGGGACCCCTCGAAGGATGTCCAACTGGGATCAGGCCTAAACGGGGAGTCGGACATCCCTCTCACAATCCAGAACTGCTGGCTCCCAACTGCTCACCTGCCTGCCTGCCTGCCTGCCTGATAGCCCCTAACTGCTTCTGCCTGCCAGCCTGATCACCCCCTAACCCAGGGGTGGGCAAACTTTTTGACTCGAGGGCCACAATGGGTTCTTAAACTTGACCGGAGGGCCGGAACAAAAGCATGGATGGAGTGTTTGTGTGAACTAAT
>NW_005354255.1:344837-367695 GCF_000412655.1 Myotis brandtii | reverse complement strand
CTGGTCGCCCCTAACTGCCCTCCCCTGCAGGGCTGGTACCCCCCCCCCAACTGCCCTCCCCCGCTAGCCATCTTGTGTCCACATGGGGGTGGCCATCTTGTGTGTTGGAATGATGGTCAATTTGCATATTACTCTTTTATTAGATAGGATAATAATAATTGTGTATCCTATTATAACTTAAAATAGTCTTCACAAGAACCTAGTCCCTTTCCTTGCATCCCAGCTCCTACAAATAGATTTAGGTTCCATTGCTTCCCCTACACTTGGTGGGTGATTACTACTTAGTGATCCACTTCTGAGTCATGGATTCTGTTATCTGGGGCTCTCCACATTTCACACACATCGGTGCAGGGGCCTTCTTTCTTATTGCCATGAAGAACAGAGAAGGCCATTGGGTTTCTCCCTCCCATGCCAGCTCACGGAATGGGCACTGATTAATGACATTTGGCTGTCTATTCACCAGGTGCTTTGTGTGCTGTCCATCTTATGGCTGTGTTCGATTTTTGTAGGTCCAATTTTGATGGCTTCTTTAGAGTGTATCTCATTCTCCATTGGGATACCAGAGAAGGCCACATGTGGGTGGGAGTGGAGATGGGACTCAAATATGGCTAAAGAGACCTGATTTATCTGATTGACCTGTGACTTACAGAGCCCTCTGTCTTCTTACAGAGCAGAGTAGAGCTGCTAGACTCATTATTAGATCCAGACCAGGCACCTTTTTAAGTATCCTATGTGTCAGGTGAAGGTGCTGCGAATACTCTGTGAGAATTGAACATTCAAACATCTCTAACTGCCTTCGTGGCTTTTTTTTTTAATTGTTACTTTATTGTTGAAAGTCATATAGATATCCCGTGGCTTTTATTAAAGCAACCAAAGGGTTATCAGGACAGAAGGTAGAATATTCTCTAGAGACAAGGCATAATCATACACCCAGACTGACAGAGGAGCTGTCAGGCTCCTCACCTTGGGAAGACCATCTTTGGTGGTAATGTAATGGTCCTTAAAAGTTACCCTGTGCTGTGTTAGAAGCTAACTGCTCTTCTGGTCATGAATTCAAGATTCGTTAATAACTCAGTGCCTCGGGGCCGTATGCCAGTTCTTTGGAATGAGGGACTGATGTGCTAAAACAAGGCATTACCGCTTTAACAAGTATCGAAGACATTAGCTACTTTCTCCTTAGTAATACAAATTACTCGTCCTTTCTTCACATCTACCTTTCTTTTCAGATCCTGAGAAATTGTTTTAAAGATTAAAAATAATACTTTTTTCTTTGCTTTTATTTTTTATGGTTATCATCTATTCTCAACTGTTTTAAGACTTTACCCATTAGGTTCCCTATCCTCGCCTCATCCAATCTTCCATTTTAAAGAAAATAAAATAAACCCTGTCATCTGGTATGAATTTGGGGGTATGGAAAGAAAAATGCTTTTGTGCCTGGCCTATGTAGCCCAATGGTTGAACCTTGACCTATGTACCAGGAGGTCACGGTTCGATTCCCGTTAGGGCACATGCCCGGGTTGCAGGCTTGATCCCCAGTGTGGGGTGCACAGAAGGCAGCTAATTGATGATTTTCTCTCATTATTAATGTTTCTCTCTCATCGATGTTTCTATCTCTCCCTCTCCTTTCCTCTCTCTCTCAAAATCAATAAAAACATACTAATAAAAAAAAAGAAAAGAAAAATGCTTTTGTTTTAAAGGCAGGGATGTGAAATCTATAGGTGTTTCTGTCTTTATCTTAGCACAGATTTTATTAATTTAAGGGGGAGAGTGAGAAAGAGAAACATCAATTTGTAGTTCCACTTATTTATGTATTCATTGGTTGATTCTTATATGTGCCCTGACCCCACATTGAACCCACAACCTTGGTGCATTGGGAAGATGCTCTAACCCAGCGGTCGCCAACCATTCGGACCTCGCGGACCACCAGTTGGTGACCGCTGCTCTAACCAACTGAGCTCCCCAGCCAGGGCTTTCCCACAGATTTCTGATTAAATAAAAGCAGCGCAAATGAATAGCGGGCATCCTGCATAGGCAGCCCAGGGGTACTTATTTAATCTTTTTTAATTAAGTAAAATTCCAGCCAGGAATCGAATTGTGACTTCCTGGTTCAACCACTGAGCCATGCAGGCCAGGCAAGAAAGTATTTTAGTCCTAACTGGTTTTAGCTCAGTGGATAGAGCGTCAGCCTGTGGACAGAAGGGTCCCAAGTTCAATTCCAGTCAAGGGCACATGCCCAGGTTGTGGACTTAATTCCCATTGGGGGGCATGCAAGAGGCAGCCAATCAAAGATTCTCTGTCATCATTGATGTTTCTATTTCTCCCTTTCTCTTCCTCTCTGAAATCAATAAAAATATTTAAATAAAACACTTTATTTTTGAGGGTATGTATTTTTTAAAAATATATTTTTATTGATTTCAGAGAGGAAGGGAATGGGAGAGAGAGATAGAAACATCAACGATGAGAGAAAATCATTGATTGACACGCCTTCCACTGGGAATTGAACCCAGGACCCTTCAGTCCCTAGGCCAACGCTCTTATTTACTGAGCCAAATTGGCTAGGACAAGAAACTATTTTAAATGAATCTTATTTTGAATGGCCCACAAGGTCCTGTGACAATAGCTAATTCTCACAACAGAAGGAAATGTGATGGAAAAATCACTTCCATGTACGGATGTTAACCATCAAGCTTCTTCTAGAGCTGGTCCTTCATTCTTCCCTCCCCCCACCCCCTTTTTTAAAAAAATTCTTCATTGATTTCAGAGCGGAAGAGAGGTGGGGAGTTATAGAAACATCAATTATGGCCCTAGATGAGATGGTTTGGCTCTGGATAGAGCACCGGCCTTCGGACTGAAGGGTCCCGGGTTCAATTCTGGTCAAGGGCATGTATCTCGGTTGTAGGCTTCTCCTTGGCCCAGGCCCTGGTCAGGGAGTGTGCAGGAGGCAACCAATCGATGTGTTTCTCTCACATCAATATTCCTCTCTGTCTTTCCCTCTCTCTTCCACTCTCTAAAAATCAGTAGAAAAATATCCTAAGGTGAGGATTAAAAAAAAAGAAAGAAAGAAACATCAGTGATGAGAATCATTGATCGGCTGCCTCCTGCACGTCCCACACTGGGGATCGAGCCCACAACTTGGGCATGTGCCCTGACCGAGAATCGAACCGCTACCTCCTGGTTCATAGGTCGACACTCAACCACTAAGCCACGCCAGCTGGGCCATTCTTTCCCTTTCTGTTGGAACATATTGTCCCCATGATGCTGACCTTACCCTTCCCGGGAGGTCTGCAGGGACACAGCTGTCCAATTGTCTCTTGACTGTAGGATAAGGAGCGTTTGGGCAAGCAGCTGAAGTTACAGGCCGAAAAAGAGGAAAAGGAGAAGCTAAAAGAGGAGGCCAAGCGTGCCAAGGAGGAAGCCAGGAGGAGGAGAGAGGAAGAGAAAGAGCTGAAGGAGAAGGAGAGGCGCGAAAAAAGGGAGAAGGAAGAAAAGGAGAAGGCAGAGAAGCAGCGGCTCAAGGAGGAGCGGCGTAAGGAGCGGCAGGAGGCCCTGGAGTGAGTGTCCTCCCAGGGTGGCCTGAGCATTCAAGGGCCAGGCTGCTGCCCCTTCCCTCCCTTTCTGTATCTTCCCTGAGGAAGGGATACAAAAAGCCTCTGCCCTGGTACCCTCTTCCCCTCTCTTGCCTCTGTCTTCCAGGGACACTGCAGACCCTAACCGACCTGTGGGTTCTTGTCCAGGAACACAGGCTTTGCTTGTGTGCTTGGGGCACTGGTTGGCTAAAACTGAATTTCATGTCCCATAGGGCTAAGCTGGAGGAGAAGAGGAAAAAGGAAGAGGAGAAACGGCTGAGAGAGGAAGAAAAGGTAGGCATCCTCCCCAGAACCTCCATGTTCTATTCTGTTTGAGAAATGGATCCTGGAATCCTCATAAGCAGGGTTTTTGCCTATTGCTGCCCAGTGTTCCCTAGGTCATGAGAAGCCCAGTGGCCCCACAGGGACTGGCATGTGTGTGTACATATGTTTCTGTTGATTGTGGTCATGCTGGCCTATAACATGCCTGCTGGCTGGACACCCAGGCCCTTCTGTCTACAAGAGCACCTCTGACACTTTGAGATTGCTTGGTACCCAGTTGAGGGTTGATGGGTTTTGAAAGCTATCATTAAAGTAATGCTTTCAACTTAAAAATGTTCAGGGTTTGCCCTGGCTGGTATAACTAAGCAGTTAGAGCATCGGCCTGAGCACCAAAGGGTTGCGGGTTCATTTCCTAGTCAAGGGCACATAACTGAGTTGCAGGTTAGATATCTGGCTCCAGTTGGGGGGCATGTAGGAGGCACCCAATCAATGTGTCTCTCACATCAGTGTTTCTCCCTCTCCGTCTCCCTCTCGTCCCCTCCTCCCCCTCCCTTCCACACTCTAAAAAGCAATGGAAAAAATATCCTCTGGTGAGGATTTAAAAAAAACCCCACAAGGTTGGGGTTTAGTTCTAGGGGACTTTGCGTTTTTGAAAACACCATTTTTATTTCTTCATCTTCTATTATGCAGCGCATTAAAGCAGAGAAAGCCGAAATCACGAGGTTCTTCCAGAAACCAAAGACTCCACAGACCCCCAAGGTGAGCAGCAGCTTTATTTAGCCTTGCTTTTCATCTCTGTCAGGCTCTTCCTTTGGAAAAATAAAAAGCTGTTTTCTGAGCAGAGGGGCCTCCGCTTGCACAGGGAGCTTCTATTTCTGGTAGGGCCTGGAGATTCTCGTATGTCCTTGGAAAAGCAAAAAGTGGCACATTTGCTAATAAGACTGTCGCATGTTTAGGGATCGCTTCATGAAAAATTTTGTGTGAGTCGCTCTATGGGGCAGGTTAAGAGAAGACCTAGTCCTTACCCTCTGGACTTTATGCACAAGATGGGAAGCAAGGTTAAGCATAAGACAAGAGCCCAGCCCTGACCGGTTTGGCTCAATGGATAGAGCGTCGGCCTACGGACTGGAGGGTCCCAGGTTCGATTCCGGTCAAGGGCATGTACCTTGGTTGCGGGCACATCCCCAGTAGGGAATGAGCAGGAGGCAGCTGATGGATTTTTCTCTCTCATCGATGGTTCTAACTCTATCCCTCTCCCTTCCTCTCTGTAAAAAAATAAATAAAATATTTTAAAAAAAGACAAGAGCCCAGAGTTCTGCTTCTCCAGTCTGGCATCCAGTCACCCTCTGAAATAGCTGCTTGTGCAGACCCCAGGTCCTCCCCCCTTCTCTTCTCCCTCCATGCTCCAGAAGTAACCCATCTTCCCCGATGCAAGTGTCCTTCCAGATCTTCCTTCATTTAGATCCCCTTGTATATTTGTGCATTTGTATACACATACATTAGGATCACTGAATATGTGATGTTACTGCATTGTTTGCATAGCTGTAACTTGGATTTTTGCCAGGTCGGCACATTTGGGTCTACTTCAGTCTTTTTTGTTGCTACATAATGTTTCATAATGTGGATGATATCACAGTATATAGATCTATTCAACTATTGATCCCCATCCATGGTGCTGTGAATGTCACTCACCTGTCTCTGCTCAGGTGCCTTCCTTTTTATTGCTATGAGAGACAGGAAAGGAGAAGGGACACAGAGAGAGAAACATTGATCGGCTGCCTCCTGTACGTACCCAACAGGTGATCGAACCCGCAACCTGGGTATGTGCTCTGACCGGCAATTGAACCGGCAATGTAATGGCGCCCAACCAATTGAGCCACACTGGCCAGGGCATGACCTTTCTTTGAACTTAACCAACCTGATAGGTAAAAAAATTGATATTTTTTTTACTTTATATTTTTTCATGATGGCTAGTGTAGTTGAACATCTTTTTTAATTTGTTTGCCATTGTATTTCTTTATAGGTTTGGCTTTTTATGTTGATCTCTACGAGTTATTTATATAGCCAGGATTTTTATCCTTGGTGATATACATCACAGATACATTCAACCTGTTAACTTGCCTTTTAACTTGTTGTAATTTTTGTCTTTCGTTGTAATTTTTTGTTTTAATGTCAACATTTTTATTTTATGGCAGTTGGCTTTTGGTTGGAAAGCTTTAGCTACCCTATGGTTGTAGATGCATTCTAATTTTTTTTTCCAGGTTTTGTTTTAATTATTTTACTTGGGTGTTTTTGTTTTGTTGTTTTTTGTGTTCGTTTGTTTGTTTTGTTATGTCTAGTTCCTTATCCTAGCTGGAATTCTCTGTGCCTGCGGTGTGGGGCATGGCAGGTTTTCCCATATGGATGCCCAGTGCTCCTAGTACCTGCTCATTAGTGAGAATAGTCAGCTGGTTCTTGTCCTCAGGTGCATGTTGGCATCACCAGGAAGCTTTAAAGAACACTGGGCTTGGGTCCCATCCCAGAGAACAGGGGCCTGCTGTGGGCATCAGGATTTCTGACAGTCCCCAGATGATCCTGTGTGGAGCCATGATGAGGCCACTGGCTTCAGTTGTTCTTTCCTTGCTGAGGTGAAACATTGGCTATCTTATGTTGAACTTAGATGTCAGCTGTCCTTCTGACTTCCCACGCCCTCGTGTGCTGCCAGCTTTGGGTTCCACTGACACAGACATTGAAGATGCTGAAAGGAGCCGGCCAGCATGGCTCAGTGGTTGAACGTTGACCTATGAACCAGGAGGTCACGGTTCGATTCACGGTCATGACATATGCCTAGGTTTTAGGCTCGATCCCCAGTGTGGGTTGTGCAGGAGGCAACCAATCAATGATTCTCTCTCATCATTGATGTTTCTATTTCTCTAGCCCTCTCCCTTCCTCTCTGAAATCAATAAAAATATATTTTTAAAAAAAAAAAAAAAGATGCGGAAGGAGCCTGAGCAGGGAAATCAAACTTCTCAGAATTTACAGTGTGTGGTTCTTAGGACACACACACCAGTGTTTCAGGTTCGTGTCAGCCTTCAGTGTTGAAATTGGCCCTGTGTTGATGGTCACCTTGTATCATAATGGTTGTGGCTCTTGGTAAGCTGGTCACTCTCCAGGTCTTGGTTTCCTCACCTGGGAGCTCAGGTCTTATCTTGTTTTGTTTTGTTTTTAAGAAAAGATTTATTGAGTATAATTTACAGTAAAATTTGCCATTTCCAGGAGTACTGTTGAATGAGTGGTCATTATATAAGGCCACACAACCACTGCAATATCAAGATCTGCAGTGTTTCCATTATTCCTGATGGCTCCCCTCATAGACAGTCTCCTCCTTCCCCCACCAGCCCCTGGCCACCACTACTCTGCCCCTGGAATTTTGCCTGTTCCAGAAACCTGTGTTAATGTCATCACACAGTATCTCTTCTTTGACTTGCCCACCTCAATGGATCTGAAATGCAACGTGCTGTGGCTCACCCATGCCTCTGCTGATGGCGTCCATCACCCAGGTGTGCCATCCCGTCTCGTTTCCATTTCAGACGCTGGCCGGCTCCTGTGGGAAGTTTGCCCCTTTTGAAATTAAAGAGAACATGGTCCTCGCCCCTCTTTGTCGGACCACCTTTGACCAAGACCTCTGTGATCAGTTAGACCAGCTCCTGCAGCAACAGAGTGGCGACTTCTCCTTCCTAAAAGATCTAAAAGGCCGGCGGCCCCTCAGGTCTGGACCCACCGTGGATTCTAATCGGAATGCGGACATTTTTAACAGGTTAGTGCCCGAGAAGACCGTCCTGTGCTCGTTGGTGAACTCAGAGCACAGTTGGCTGAGCTCTAGATTCTGGTTCACTGCTGACCCATGTGGCCTGGGCCAGTCGTCTCCCTTCCAGGTCTCAGACCCTAGTTTCAGTGCTTTGTCTCATCTCTCTCCTGGCTTCCTGTGAGCCTCTGAAATCTCGGGTGTCCTTTTGGAGTGCAGACTTCCTATCCCGGTGTTCCAGTCTCTCCTGGGAGGGATCCATTTCCATTCTGGCCTCCCTGGAGGGGTGTTTCCCTGTTCTTGCTGATTCACTTACTACTCTCCATGGCCCTGCTCACAGACATGCCCTGGGGCAGCAACATGGTGGCACTTTCGTTTCTCCCTCCTTGCTTTGTGTCTCTGGAGTAAATGTTCCCTTAGCCTTCTTCAGGAGTAGGTGCTGCTGCTGCTTAATGGTTACCTGCCTTTGTAGACTGTTGGTGACCTGCTTCCGTGGGAAGATGGGGTGACCGCATCACCTGGGAGGCATATGAGTGAATGCAGTGTCTTACTCCTCAGTGATGTGGTGATAGTGGAAAGCAGCAAAGTAGATGGCATTCCTGAAAGGAAGAAGTTTGGCAGGATGAAGCTCCTACAGTTTTCTGAGAATCACCGACCAGCATATTGGGGGACATGGAATAAGACGACGACGGTCATCCATCCAAGGGACCCCTGGGCCCAAGACAGGGTGAGCATGCAAGCAGAAGTGCCAGTGGTACACACCTGTCTTTCTGTGTTTCCTTTTCGGTTTGCCTTTACACTGGTCTCTTTAATTCCGTAAGTATTCTATTTTCTGCTCTGCCCTTTCCTCCCAACCCTGAGAGGTGGCAATGACGCACTGCATGTCTTGTTTTCTCAGAAGCTCCTGGACTATGAGGTGGACAGTGATGATGAGTGGGAAGAGGAGGAGCCAGGAGAGTCTCTCTCTCACAGTGAAGGGGTGAGTGCAGACCTAGAATGGTTGCAGCTTCCATCAGAGGACCGCAACAGCCCTAGGCTGGATCCCTTTACATAGTTTCTGTGTTACCTACAGAGTTGTCTGAAAATGTCAGCCAACAGTTTACATCTGGATTCATCTGGATTCCCAACTTCTCTTGGAATACCTTATTTGGCAACACTAACCCGCTCGCCTAGCAGTAGTGGGTTGTTACTGAGCAGTGTTGCCCCTTCTAGATGGGGCACATCCATTCTCTAGTTCACCCAGGCCCCCACCACTGCCTCTTGCCTTATTGGGTGACTTTATTGTTTGTGTTCTCCCCCTCACACACCCCATCCTCACACACTGCAATATAATCGGATTCGTTTATGGGGTTTTGGTTGATCCCCATGGTGTCCATAGGAACAACAGCAGTTTGTGGCTTTTTTTTTTCTTCCTTAGACATATAGAGATTTAAATTTTTAATGAAGCATGTATTCTGTTTCCACATGTGAACATACTTTTTTTTTCTTTGAGGATGATGATGATGAAGTAGAAGATGAAGATGAGGATGATGGTTTTTTCGTACCTCATGGGTACCTGTCTGAGGATGAGGGAGTAACTGAGGTGAGTGTATGCACAGGGAGGTGACTGGCTTGGAGAAGAGCCCAGTCAGGGGGTGGAGCTTGGTAGCTGCCTGGGGACAGTGCCCAAGGGTCGCAGTCCATCTATGGCCGGTCCCACATGTATCTCACTTCTCATAGCCATGAAAGTGAGCCCCAATGTGTGATTGGTTGTGGAAACGCTAGACCCTGAGCTGGAGTTTGTCTGGAAGGGTGGGAGAATTTGCAAAGGTGAGAGAAAATTCACTGTGACGGGAGCGCATGAGAAGAAACCCGGTCAGAGAGTTACTATGGTTCGTGGGTCAGCTCACCAAACTTTTTTAAATATTTGTTTAGCTGAATGTAATTAGCATACATTTATTCAGTTTCATGAGTTTTAATGATTGACAATATTTGTGGAACCACCACTGGATATAAAATACAGAAGTTTCCATTTTTCCAGAAGGTTCCCCCATTTCCCTTTGAGTTTACCCCACCAACAACAGCAGCAACAACTTTCTAAATTTTGCCACACGGTTAAACTTTTGAGTAAGCCATTTTTAGGGCTCCAAAGGCCTATCGATTTTGAAATGATTTTGTCTCAAAGTCATACTTGAAGGGCATGTGTCTCATACACATTTCCAACCAATGAGGCAGGCTGGTGTACCCATAAGCATATCTGCCTTAAAGAGTGGTATCATCTGGTGTGGGAGATGCCCAGCCCTGTGGCTGTACTGGGCATGTAATTTCGACCTGTTCTCTCACCTGCAAGGAGTGTGCTGACCCCGAGAACCACAAGGTCCGCCAGAAGCTGAAGGCCAAGGAATGGGACGAGCTTTTAGCCAAGGGAAAGCGGTTCCGCGTGCTCCAGCCCGTGAAGATTGGCTGCATCTGGGCGGCAGACAAGGATGGCAGTGCCGACCTGAAGGTGCTAGAGCAGTTCACGGCATGCCTTCTAGAGACAGTTCTCCCCGAGGAGGAGCAGACACCTAAGGCCTCCAAGAAAAAGAAGAGGGACCAGCACAGTGAGTGCTGGCTTGGGGCAGGGGTGGAAGGGGGTAAGGCTCCCAGTTGCACCCGAGGCCCAGATCTGTCCAGGGCCAAAGGCAGGCGACTTCTTAGGCAAGTGAATTAATAATTTAGAAGTTACTTCAACAAATCACAAAGGCTAGCACTCACTGGACACATCTGTTTCTTCTCTGATGTTCACAACAGCAGTACAAGGCAGCTAGTTTAATTAGCCCATTTTACCAACAGGGACACAGACCCAGAGTGCTTGGTCCAGGGCACTATCATTCCTAACTCCTGTGCCTCCTCACTATTCAAAGCTGGGGAGGACCAGTGACTCAGAATGAGAGTACGATGGCCACTGCTAAGGAAACACAGGTGCATAAAGTCAGTCGCGATGGTTTTATCTGAATGAATCTGCCTTGTGAAATTTGGGCTTCACAGAATCTCTTCCAGATCAAGTTCATATATCTAAAAGCTATCCTTAAAAGGCCATCTGAAACTGATTGTGTCCCTCAATCTTGGTGACAGGTTCAGCAACCATGTGCAGTATTTATTGCTATTTTCCCATGTTTGACACCCACTTGTGTCCTCTCCTCTCCCTGCCAGTCTTGGCCCAGTTGCTCCCGCTGCTACACGGGAATGTGAATGGAAGCAAAGTGATCATCCGGGAATTCCAGGAATGCTGCCGCCAAGGACTGCTTGGCAAGGACACTAGCAGTCCTGAGAGCAGCTCTGCCAGCCCTCCGAGCCCTGGCTCTTCCCGCCCGCAGACCCCCACCACCAGCGAGGACAATGCTGTCCCCTCCAAGGCCAGGCTCAAGCGTATTATTTCCGAGAACTCGGTGTACGAGAAGAGGCCTGATTTCAGGATGTGCTGGTACGTCCACTCACAGGTGCTGAAGAGCTTTGATCAGGAGCACCTGCCCGTGCCGTGCCAGTGGAGTTATGTCACTATGGTGCCCTCAGCCACCAGGGAGGACAGTGGCAGCATCCCCACCCCAGGGCCCAGCCAGGGGACACCCATCTCGCTAAAGAGGAAGTCAGCAGGAAGCATGTGCATCACTCAGTTCATGAAGAAGCGCAGGCATGATGGGCAGGTGAGCAGTGGGGTGCTTGAGGGCCTGGGTGGGGCAGGGAGGCCTCCAACGTGGCTTTTTTATTCTTACATTCACAGCAAAATTGAGGCAACAAAATTGTTCAAAATTGAGGAGAAAGTACAGAGATTTTCCATATTTCCTACCCCTCAACACACACATGCACAGCCTTTCTGGCATCAACATCCCCCACCAGAGCCCTATGCTCGTTAGAGTCGATGAACTCACGTTGACACATCATTAACATCCAAAGTCCATAGTTGACATTAGGATTCACTCTTGGTGTGGTACATTCTGTGGGTTTGGAAAATATGTAAGATGTATCCACCATTACAGTATTATACTATATAGTTTCATTGCCCTAAGAATCCTCTCTTCATTCATTCTCCTATTCATTCTCCTCCCCTCCTAACCCCTGGCAACCACTGATCCTTTTACTATATCCAACGTTTTCTCTTTTCCAGAATCTCACATTGTTGGACTCATACAGTATATAGCAGGGGTGGGCAAACTTTTTGACTCGAGGGCCACAATGGGTTCTTAAACTGGACCGGAGGGCCGGAACAAAAGCATGGATGGAGTGTTTGTGTGAACTAATATAAATTCAAAGTAATCATCATTACATAAAAGGGTACGGTCTTTTTTTTTTTTTTTTTAGTTTTATTCATTTCAAACGGGCCGTAGTTTGCCCACGGCTGGTATATAGGCTTTTCAGATTGGCTATTTCACTTAGTTATTTGCATTTAAGTTTCCTCATATCTTTTCATTGCTTGATGGCACCTCAATATATGGTCCTCACTTTAGGTCAGCATCTCACAGAGTTATAGATTTTAATGAAGGTGTGGTAAGAGCTGGGTCTCCCGCTCAAATTAGAGCCCCTTTCAGGAGAGCGGTGCTGCTCTGGGAGCTGTGCTCTGAAGATATAGCTGTGGTGACAGAGGAGGAGAGTTGGTATACGCCCCCTTCACTCCCTGCTCCCACTCCCTGATCTGACATGAGTTACTCTGAGGCTTAGAAAATAAAATCAGGGCTTGGAGGCAAGAGAAATTGCTCCTGGAATGTGACAGTAAACCTTAAACTCACAGCAAGAGGGACTATCAGAACAGTCCAGTGTCAACTTGACATTCCCCAGAGCACCTACCCATTAGCACTTGTGTGCAAAGCTCTGCCTGCTTATGATGCAGCTTGGTGCTGTGGGGAGCCCACTGGATGAGGAGGGGGCTCCAAACTCCCAAACACTTCCCTCTCTGGGCCTGGGCCCAAAATGATGGGCTTCATTAGATCCATTAGGTGTTTGAGCCACACAGTATCTTTTGTGGTTGATGTCGTTGCTAACCCAGCCTTAGAAGGAACCCACATGTGGCTATTCTGGTTGAAACAAGCTGGGGACCCCGATTTGAAAATGGGTGGTAATGGAAGACAACTTTTGCGTGAACTCATAAGTAGCATTCGCAGGCCTCTGCCCCATCAGCCCTCCCTCGGTCACCTTTGTGCTGTTGTCTGCTTCATTGGGGTGGGGTAGAATCCCACACAGTTAGTGTGGGGGCTCAGCCGCATTTCTGAGCTTCGCTTCCCTTGTGGTCAACCTTGTTTGTGTTCATAACCCATGTTTCCCTACATGAAAAACTGGTTTTGCCCCATTACATTCCAGGCACTGTGCTAGGCATCTTATGTGAATTCCTGTGTTCAATGGTGGTAAGAAGCTTCATTCTCTACTTGAACCTCCAGGATAGAGAAATTAAGCCAGGGAGTGCTCTCCCAGGTTAGAGATAGATATGGGAGAAAGCATGTGCCTGGGAATTAGTGAAATGAGGCATGTCACCCGATGATACACATGCAGCAGCAGCCCTGTGCAGTTCTATGGATTCCACTCCCTGTTACAGAATCACTGCCCAGGAAAGGGGTTAAAAACCTTAGGAGATCTGGGTATGCTGGCCCCCATAACTGATTCAGCAGGTGGTTGGTTAGGTGGTTAAAGTCTGCATTTCAAAGCCCCTTCTCACGGAGTCCTTTGGAAAGAATCTAGGACCATAGCGTGGGGCAGCATAGTGGGTGCTGGCTTTTTTTTTTATTTATTTAATATATTTTTATAGATTTCAGAGGGAAAGGGAGAGGAAGCGATAGAAACATCAATGATGAGAATCATTGATTGGCTGGCTCCTGCATGCCCCCTACTGGGGATCAAGCCTACAACCCAGGCATGTGCCCTTGACCGGAATCAAACCCGGGAGCCTTCAGTCCGCAGGCTGATGTTCTATCCACTGAGCCAAACCAGCTAGGGTGGGTGCTGGTTCTTTGGAATGTTCTAGGAGTGGATTTGTGGACATTCAGCCTCACCCCTGCTCCTTGGAATGCTCAAGTTTGGACACCCTGCTTGACAGCCCTGAGTCACCAGGACTATGTCCGACCTCAGGTAACAGAGCTCCTATTTTGTGGGGGTTTACCTCCAGCAACTAGTCCTGAGCTCATGTAACATCCTAGTCCAGTAGCCGGGGCCTCCTTCCTCCTGCCCCCCCCCCCCACCCCCCAGTAGCTGGAAAGGAATGCTCACCCCAGCAGACTTCCATTGGTGTCTTTCTGGACAAAATGCTTAGGCACAGCCACTGTGAGTTGCAAGAGAGACTGGGAAATGAGAACTGACCACCCTCCGCCCCTGCTTGGCGCGGGGGGATGCATGGGTAAGGCCTGCTACCACATAGCACCGACACAAAGTGGGAGACAGGTACAACTTTCTAGAAGGGAAGATTGGAGGGGCATGTAGAACACTTCCCCCTACATTTTGGTAAAGCTTGCGTATTTCTGCACCCTTGGAAGTAGTTGTAGCTAAACTATAAATGTGTGTGAGTGTTAAGAATATTTAAATCTTTATTTCGAGTTCAAAAATCATCATAAGCCCTGAGTTTACAAGTTATTATGATCTAGTTAGATAAACAGGCTAAGGTGAGACTTCAGCTCTGTCACCAAATGTCTCTGGCACCAGGGCGACCCAGATTTGTGGGCCTTGGTTTTATTTTAAAATGGGGAGAGGTTCTGTTTCTCCTTTCTAGTCATATATATTCTATGATCAAAACAAAACTAAACCCCCAGCTGGTTTGGCTCAGTGGATAGAGTGTCGGCCTGGGGCCTGAAGGGTCCCCGGTTCGATTCCAGTCAAGGGCACATGCCCAGGTTGCGGGCTTGATTCCCAGTATGGGGTGTGCAAGAGGCAGCCAATCAATGATTGTCTCTCATCATTGATATTTCTATCTCTCTCCCTTCTCCCTTCCTCTCTGAAATCAATAAAAATATATTTAAAATGAAACAAAAAACAAAACTAAAAGACTGGTGTTATACAGCTGTAGTTCTTGACAGTTGCCAAATATCTAATTCATGCCCATTTTACATGTTCCCCCTTTTCCATCTCTGCATCTACCACATGCAGCAGTGACAATGGGGTGACAAGCTTTCCCATTACAATAAGCTGCTGACAGCTCAGCACAGTGGATTCAGGTGTCATCCTAAATTCCCACTGTAGAATATTTTATAGCCTGTCCTGTGTCTGGAGAGTTATGGATAGTGGTTCCACTATAATTGTGTTTCCTGTCTTCTGTTGAGCCCAGTGACCAGGGGAGGCTATGAAGAAATCCCTCTGTTCCTTTTGCTTAACAGACCCAAACCAACATCCCCAAATCCACATAGTTGAGAGCTGAGCTGTCTGTTCTTGGTCAGTCAGTTCTTTTTTTTTAATTCTCACCCAACGAAATTTTTGCATTGATTTTTAGAGAGAATGGAAGAGAGAGGGAAAGACAGAAATATCGATGTGAGAGAAACCCATCTATTAGTTGCCTCCTGCACTCACTCTGACCAGGGCCCAGGCAGGGGAGGAGCCTGCAACTGAGGTATGTGTCCTTGACCAGAATTGAACCCGGGCCCTTCAGTCCACAAGCCGACGCTCTATCCACTGAGCCAAACCAGCTAGGGCGGTCAATCAGTTCTCTTTTTTTTTTAATATATTTTATTTATTTTTGCTGAGAGGAAGGGAGAGGGATAGAGAGTTAGAAACATTGATGAGAGAGAAACATCAATCAGCTGCCTCCTGCACAATCCCCACTGGGGATGTGCCTGCAACCAAGGTACATGCCCCCGACCAGAATCAAACCTGGGACCCTTCAGTCCACAGGCAGACGCTCTATCCACTAAGCCAAACCGGTCAGGGCTAGTTCTTTAGAATAGTTAGAAATCGCCGTCAGCATCCTTAGGTGGCAGCTCCTGCTTTTGCTGTGGGACCATTCCTATCTAAGTGACGCTCCAGCCACCAAAGAGTCTGGGCATGGAGCATACACACCAGGAACTGTGATGCTGCAAACTTGAGCCCAGTCTGCCAGCCAGGCCAGGAACCCAATGTGCAAATCTTACTGCTCTGTCATTCTTTTTCCAGGCAAATGGAGATTTTTGTAGCAGAGGAATTTCAAAGTGTTTTCAGAAGTAGCCTCTCTGTTTAAATAAGTCTGTTCCTGCCTCCTCTGCTAGTTAGTTCCCTTTGTTCATTTACAGAGAAAGTGAGCCCTTGTGTGGATGGTTGGTGTTTAAAATCAGTCCTGCTACGTTCCACCTTGTCTTTCTGTCCCCTCTGCTGAATGCCAATGAAAATGGCCCAGGAATCTTTGTTGGAAAGTCTAGCCCCAGTAGAGGCCTTCCCGCTGTCCCCTGTCCTTCCTGACTTCTGTCCACAATTGCCCAGATGATAGTCACGCTGGCCAAACTGGTCTAAGCATAAATTGAGTTGTCAAGCATCAGGCAGAAGGTACAGAGAAAGCACTGACCAACTGGGCTCTCAATCGTTTATTTCAAATAATAAATTCAAAGAAACTGTATGCTTTATCAATTTTTCTTTCCAACCAACCCAGAAACCCAGAGTTCTAATTCGAAAACAGTTCACAAATTATTTTTGTGATAAGGTAAATATGATAATGGTAGTTTTCTAAGCTCTGAATTAGTTCATTGAAAGGAACTTGCCAAGGTTTGCTTGGTCATCAGCTATCAAATGGACTCCTCCATGTGTTATTAAAACGGTAGAGGAGCCCTAGCTGGTTTGGCTCAGTGGATAGAGTGCCAGCCTGCATACTAAAGGGTCCCAGGTTTGATTCCGGGCAAGGGCACATGCCCAGGTTGCAGGCTCGATTCCCAGTAGGGGGCGTGCAGGAGGCAGCCGATCAATGATTCTCATCATTGATGTTTCTGTCCCTCTCCCTTCCTCTCTGAAATCAATAAAAGTATATATATTTATTTTTTTAAAATTTTTTATTGATTACAGAGAGGAAGGGAGAGGAAGAGAGATAGAAACATCATTGATGAGAGAGAACCATGGATCAGATGTCTCCTGCACGCCCCCCAGTGGGGACCAAGCCTGCGACCCAGGCATGTGCCCTTGATCGAAATCAAAACCGGGATCCTTCGGTCCGCAGGCCGAAGCTCTATCCACTGAGCCAAACCGGCCAAGGCAAAAAGTATATATATTTTTTTTTTAATTGATTTTTTTACAGAGAGGAAGGGAGAGAGATAGTTAGAAACATCGATGAGAGAGAAACATCGATCAGCTGCCTCCTGCACACCTCCTACTGGGGATGTGCCCGCAACCAAGGTACATGCCCTTGACCGGAACCTGGGACCCTTCAGTCCGGAGGCTGACGCTCTATCCACCGAGCCAAACCAGCCAGGGCTATATTTTTTAAAAAATGGTAGAGGAGGCCAGTAGTATAGACACGTGTAGCAGGAAGGGTTACACACTGGTCTGCCCAAAGTGCCCATGCTGATGACCTGTGCTCCCTTGCCTGTTCAGGTCGGAGCTGGGGACCTGGATGGCTTCCAGGCAGACACGGAGGAGGAGGAGGAAGAGGATGGTGACTGTGTGATGATGGACATCTCGGATATTGCTGGTGAGAACAGCCCCAGTCCCTCTTCTCATGCAGGCTGGCAGCAGGGGGAAGAGCACTTGCACTGTTACCTTTTCACTGGCTCTCTTTTGTACATAAGTTAAAAGGTTGAGTTAAAAGATTCTGAAAGGCACTGGGCGGGCTGGTTTAATGGTGTGGGTGGGCAGTTGGGTCCAATCCAGGCCCTGGAGGATCTGACTTTGTTTCCTAAGCTACATTTAGGAAACCAAAGAACTGAAGGTTGGTTGCCACCTTGGTGGGTGATGGATGGGCTGTGTTAGGAAGAGTCCTGGAGGTGGGGGTCCTGGCACAAGTGAGGTACCTCTGAACTAAGCTGCTCCAGGGAAAAAGAAGCAAGCAGTGATGCGAGGCTCGGGGAGCCTGATGTCCGGTGATCCTTGGCAGAGCCACTTGGCTTCCGTGTCCTAGTTTCTTCCCCTTTGCCATGGGGCTTCGGGCCTAGATTTGGCTTTTCCCCTGAGTGAGCTGAAGAGGGGACAGGGAGTACGTGTCTAGAAAAGGGAGACGGGTCTGGGGGCTACAGCCATGCTTCTTCTCTAACCACGGTCGGATCGGGAGATCTTACCCCAAGAAGGCTCTCAGAGTTGTTTCAGGCCCTGGTGACACAGGTACAGACACTAAAGCCCCTACCTCTCTTGCCTTGCAGAGGTCCAGGACCCTTGTGTAACCACTCCCAGTGCTGGAAGGCCTGTGGGAATGGACACCAGTGAGAGCCCCATGCCCTCCAACTCACTCAGCCCCTCCTGAGCACCCCAAACTGGCTGGCGTGTGTATGTAGAATGGTTAGGGTTTTCTCAGATGCTTCTCAGATACTTGAAAGTCCTATGATTCCTGTGTAAAGAGCACTTTGTCCTGCTTCGCATACGCCCCCTCAAGGGTTGGAAAGTATATAGGATGCTTGATTCATTCTTTTTTATATTTGTAAAAATTTCCCCTCGAAGCTGCATACTAATCTGCCCTTTAATAAAGCATTATCGCAGTGTGTTGGCCTGTACGGGGAATCCCAATTGTGCCCTAAGGATCCTGAGCAGGCACTATGATGAAATGCTTATAAATGAACTGGAGCCCTGCCGGTGTCGTATGGCACCAGGACTGACATGGATATGTATAAACTTATTGTCTAGCCCTGACCTGGTGTGTCTGTCATCTTTCAACATATCGTTTCTGTGAGTGGGTGTGTACCTTCACCTGTGGCCTGAGCCCTATGTTGTGCTCGCAAGTGTCCATTCCTTCTACCCCACCCGTGGTACTGTGGCATCTGTATCAAGCTTTCCACTTTGCAAAAGCACTGTCTCAACTCTTTGTTGTAAAGTCCTCCGCCTCCGCAATGACCTAGTTCAGGGTGTAGCTTCTCAGCGGGTGCTTGTGCCCATCAGCTCTTCCTGCCCCTTGGGAAGTGAGCAGGGCATATTTTGGGCTTCTAAGCCCTGAATCCTGGCTTCCAGATGGACTTCAGGGTCAGGCCACATCACAGGAGAGTATTGAAATAGTGGAGCCAACTAAAGATGCTGGAGCCTTGGTCCATGAGGCCCTGGAGCGGCCCCACATTGGGGCAGTGATAGTCCCACAGAGGCATTTGAGCATGTGTGAGCTGAGATTTTGGCAGAGTTCACATACTCCATCCAAGCTGGACTCCTGCCGACCCCTCATATCTAGACAGTAGAGGGTTGATTTTGTTCCTACTGCCCCCACGGGAGAAGAGCCAGCAGGCATATCAGTGTGCAGAACAGTTTATATCAGCTGGATACAACCAGACAGGGCAACTGAACCCTGTGGCTGTGTGGTGGCCAAGACTCCTCAGGTTTTCTGCTCCCACAAACACCCTGATCCTCCTCCAGGAGCCCCATAAGGATGGGGCTGAGAAACACCCCAGTTGCAGGTGAGAACATGAGCCTTGGCCAGAACCTCCTACTGGAGGTAGGGTGCAGCTGAATACAGGCTTGTGCTCAGGATAGAGGCACATGTGTTAAACCTGTGGACACAACTACCTGTAAAGTATCCTTAAGCCTGTTTTAGTTGGGTATCCGACAACTGACAGTTGAATCCTAGCAGAAGTTGGGGACAGGGAAGGGATGGATCTAAGTGACAGGGTGAGACCATGCTGGGTTCCCAAGATACGGCAGCAAAGGAGACAGGCGTAGGTCCAACATCTGCTGGTGGCCTATGTGTGAGGCAAGGGCATGCATGGGGGCAACTTGCTTGCTGAGGTTACAAGGGATTATTGCTTTTAAAATCACATTTGGGGTCCTTGAAGCTTCATGTCTGTACATAGCTGGCAGTGGCCAGAGGACCAGCCACCAGGTCTCCATGCAGGGGAGAGAGACTATAAAGCCAGAGGACCAGCCACCAGGTCTCCATGCAGGGGAGAATATAACAGAAACCGGAGCCAGCAGCCCACCTGGGGCTGAGAGGGGAGGGGACGATCCAGGTGAGTGAGTGAGGGGGCATCTCCCAGCCTGGCTATGACCAGGAGTACCTTTGACACTCCTGGCCTTGGTTTCCATTTTAGTTCCCTGTAGCTGTAACCCCATGGTCGGCAAACTCATCCGCGAGCCACATGCGGCTCTTTGGCCCCTTGAGTGTGGCTCTTCCTAAGCCTTAGGAGTACCCTAATTAAGTTAATAACAATGTACCTACCTATATAGTTTCAGTTTTAAAAATTTGGCTCTCAAAAGAAATTTCAATCGTTGTACTGTTGATATTTGGCTCTGTTGACTAATGAGTTTGCCGACCACGCTGTAAGACATCACTACAAATGGTGGCTTAAAAAACAACAACTTGTTCTTACAGTTCTGGGTATCATCAGACATGGGTCTCACTACTTTAAAATACAGATGTGAACAGGGCTGGTTCCTTCTGGAAGTTCCAGGGGAGAATCCATTTCTGTGCCTTTTCCAGCTTCTAGAGGCCACTGCATTCCTTGGCTTGTGGCCTTATTCCATCTTTGAAAGCTGCAGTGTAGCATCTTCCCATCTCTTCTACCTCCTCCTTCAACATATAAGAACCCCTGTGATGACAATGGCCCATCTGGAAAACCCAGGACAATCTCCCATCTCAGGGTCCTTAATCACACACAAAGTTCCTTTTGTCACATAAAGTGGTATTCACAGGTTCCAGGGGTGAGGACGTGGACCTCTACAGGAACCGTTCTGCAGGGCCTAAGAGGCCCTAGCCCCACAGCCCAGGATCCCTGGGGCACCCTCCCTCAGCAAGGTGGGCTCATCCACGGGGTGCCCTACAACACATGGCTAGAATTCACCACCAGGAGACTAGTCAAACAGCCTGTTTATTTGGATTCAGAACTTAGTGTTACAGAACTCTGCCCAGGCCCAGCATCTCTATCTTATGCCACTATCACCAGCAGTTCCACAGGACAGCCTCAGGGCCAGCCATGGGGCCTGGACCCAAGCTGCAGGCCTATTCCTATCCAGGGAGGTGCCCAGGTCTGTCATGCCTGGGGTTCCGTTAATTAGGTTAAATAGCAGCTGGAGAATGCTACCAAGGACAGCACAGCAGCTGTTGCTTGAAAGCCCTCAGTGGCGGTCACAGGCCAACCAGTCGCTCTCCCTTGCCCATGGGCTGGGCAGTCCCAGAGGAGGCTGGGAGGCCTTGAAGTGGAGGGAGAATGAGGACGTAAGCAGAGGTGGAGGAAGCAGGAGACAGACCCATGGGGGCTGAAGCCAACCCTGCTTTTATTTCACGAGAGCTTCTCGATGGCCAACAGGAGCTCGGGCTTCAGGATAGATGAGTCTGGCTTAGCCCCCGCGGCCTTAATGTCCTCTAGCACTGCCATGTCCCACGAGAAGGTCAGGAGGGCTGAGGGCACCTGTGGTGGGGAGAGAAATTTCAGCTTTGTTCTGGCCTTTACATGACAAAGCTCATCTCTTCACCTTCAAATCTTCGTGTTGGAATCAGGGCCACACACTCCCAGGACTACGCCCCGCTGGCGACACCAGGACGGCCTTCACACAGTCGGTCCATTCCTGAACCAGTGGCTCCTCCTACAGAGGACCCGGGCGCAGGGACACCTCAGATTTGGCTAAGACTATCTCAGTGCTGGGCAGCCGTCAGGAAATCCCCACATTTTCAATCCCATCTGGGTCCTGCTCCTCAGAGGACTCGAAATAACACACTTGCGACCTTCCTTTCCAGTTTAAAGGTGGGAAACTGAGGCACAGAGAAGTTACTCAGGGTTACACTGCTAGTAAAGGGGAAGGTAGGACTGAGGGAGCCTGGTTCTGGGACCCCTGCTCCTAGCACCACCCCATACTGAAGAGGGCCGCCCTCATGGGGAACCTGTGCAGATTCAACAAGAACCTGGAGATCCAGCATGCGGGAGCTCGTCACTCACCAGCCCACACTCATTGAAGGCCAAGTTCTCATCCTCCGACAACTTCTGCCCACACGAGGCCAGCAGCTCAAAGGGCAGCCAGTCGTTCTGCAGGGCCTCCCGGACAAAGCTATACAGTGCCGCCACCCGCTCCCGGGCATAGAAGGTCCCTGAGGGGTGGAACAGTCAGCGTGGGGCTGGAGATCCTGGGAACCCCCAGCCCAGACAAGCTGTGCCCAGAGCAGCTCAGACCAGAAAGGCCTTCCACTCCTGCTGGAGGCACAGCAACCCACAGCTGCAGCTGTACCACACCCAACTCAGCCCCCTCAAGCAGACACCACCTCCCAGGCCTCACCCTGCCCAGGGGAAGCACACACCCTGGAGGAGGCAGCCATCAGGGAGACGGACACGCAGCAGTGTGTAAGTGTACTTGCGCATCTCCCTCTGCTCCTCCTTCTCCCGCATGGCCTTGGTCCGCAGCATGCTCAGCCGCTCCACCGCCTCAGACCTGAGCTTCTGCTCCCGTTTGGCCTCCTCAGTCGTGAGGTTGAAGAAGTCAGGGGGCAGGTCAAACTGGGAGGCCATGGGTGAGGGCCGGAAGACACGGCGTTGGCGGATCAGTGTGGCCCGCACAGGCTCGCCGCACAGCAGCTGCTCCTTGTGTATTTCCAGGTTCTCGGGTTTGGCCAAGGCGGCCTCGCTTAGCACGTAGAACTCTTCGGGGCCCTCTGGGATATGCAGGGATGTCATTGTGATGTCACTGTGCCACAGCAGGAAGACCCCGCGCTGGACCCCCACCTCTCAACTTAGCCAAGGCCCTTCTCTACCCAGCTTACCCTGATCCGGAACTGGTAACAATGTCTTCTGGAAGCCAATGGCCTCAAAAAACTCGTGGGCCCCTTCCAGACAGTTAATGCGCTCCTGGAAGCAGAGCCAGAAGTCATGCAGGGCCCTTGGGCCTCCTCAAGCCCAACCAGCCTTGCTGCCCAGCCCATTCCACCAGGCCCAGCATCCCCCTCTTCTAGAGCAGCTGCTGCCCACTGGACGGGATGAACCCCCCTCCCAAAACTGCCTAAGGACAGACTCTCACAGCTGGTAACAGAGGATGTGGGACCCCAAAGGCCAACGCTGCCCAGCCCATTCCACCAGGCCCAGCATCCCCCTTTTAGAGCAGCTGCTGCCCACTGGACGGGATAAACCCCCCTCCCAAAACTGCCTAAGGACAGGCTCTCACAGCTGTTAACAGAGGATGTGGGACCCCAAAGGCCAACAACAGGTGAAGAGGAGCTAAAGAGCCAAAG
>NW_005354255.1:336087-344755 GCF_000412655.1 Myotis brandtii | reverse complement strand
TGAGCAGTGGGTGTCCTGCCAGCAGTACAGGTAACATGGGCCAGGGTGGCGAAACCCCTTGATTTCTCCACAGAAGCCAGGAGTCTGTTTGTATAAGAAATCCTCCCAGTGCTGATGTGATCCTAACTAAAAAAAGTCAAAACATGCCACGGGTGGTGGGGAATGCAGATTAAATATAGATGTGGTGTATGACCTATGTTCATAAAACCCCCTCTCCACATGCCACCTCTGCCTACCTCACCGGAAACCCCTGGAGGAGCGCTCCCACTGGCCCCACCACCAGACTGGGCCCTGTGTAACTGAAGGCCCGGCCACTCTGGCTACATAGGCTAAAAGTCACTCAGCACAGCCCTCACCTGGAACACCTTGTTCTGCAGCTTGATCTTCCGGTACTTCTCCTCCTCGGGGTGCAGATGGATATTGTCCAGGTACCTAGGGCAGAATTGGGGATCCGGGACAGGCCAGGGTTGTCTGACTGGCTCCTCTGTACCTCCCACCCCCAGATGGATAGCAGCTCAGAACCACACCCAGGCTTGTGGTAAGAGAGATGTTGCGGGGGGGGGGGGGGGGTGCCATCACACCTCGGACACCTCATGGAGCCTGACCCCTGGTGCCAACAGCCTGGGCCTGCATAGGACACCACTGCCCCCACCACCATTGCCACCTGGGGCCTATTGCTGTTCCTGCCTCCACTGGAGGACACCAATGGAGGACAGGGCCAATGGGCCACCAGTGTCAGCTTGGGGGCTCATGAGCAAAATGGACTTCCAGCCCTGGCTGGGTAGCTCAGTTGGTTAGAGAACCATCCTAATACGCCAAGGTTGTGGGTTCGATACCCAGTCAGAGCACATACAAGAATCAACCAATGAGTGCATGAATAAGTGGAACAACAAATCAATGTCTCTCTCTCCTCTCTCTGTTTCTCTCTCTATCCCTTCCTCTCTCTCTCTCTCTGTCTCCCTCTCTCTCTCTAATCAATAAATAAAATTAAAAACAGACTTCCAGCACTCCCCGACCTACTCAGTCAGGGAAGTGGGGTGGGAACTCACCTACTTCCCATTCTGATGATCCCAAAGGGAAGCCAGGGTCGGAAATCCCCAATTCTGTAAACCCTTTCGTTTTACAGACAAACAGAGGCCCCAAGATTCCAAGCCCCTTTCTCATGGGCTCAGGGGCAGTGAAGGGTGGGGCCTGGCTCCCAGGGCCAGGATCCTTCTGGGCCCCCTCAGCAGGTTATGCTGGAAGCCCAAGAGGCTGGCCCCCCAGTGGGGGGAGAGGGCACCCACTCACTTGGCGATGGTGTCCACACCCAGCTTCACCCTGTCCCGGTCTTTGTTGAACGTGTGGATCTTCATGATGGAGGCAGCTACTGGGTCAGTGGAGAAGTGCTGGGAGGAGTGAGGAAAGCATGTCAAAAAGTGCTTACCTCATGGCCTGGAGGCCTCACTACTCAGGAGGCAGCAGTAATAATACTAATAACAGTCTCATGGTGGACCGGCCAGTAGTATTTAACTCTATTCTATGGGTTCAGCAGAAAAAAAGAAGAAAAGCCCTTTGACAACTCCTTCCTGGGCCTCAGCTCTGCCCTCACCTCTAGGGAAGATGGGGTCGTCGGCAGCCCAGAATATGCAATAGAATTATGGCTGCTGACCAGCAGACCTTAAAATGGGACATTAGCCTGGACAATCGTGCTAGGCCAGGGTAATCATAAGAGTCCATCAGGAGAGAGAAACAGAGAGATGGCAGCCGGACAAAGACTTTGCCTGGCATCGCTAGATGTGAAGGTGAAAGAAGGAGCCACATAATACAGGTGACCTAGAAGCTGGAAAAGGACAGGAAATGAACTGTCCACAGAGCTTCAGGAAGGAATGCAGCCCTCCTGCCACTGGTGAGAGCCATGTCACACTCTGGCCAGAATTCTAAGAGACTAGACGTCTATTTGAAGCCCCCGAGTTTGTAGTAATCTGTTATGATGGTTAATGAGAAACTCAGACCCAGGGCAAAGATATTCGTGTGTTCTTTTTCTTCTAAGTTTGAAATTATTTCCAAATTCAGTTTTAAAGAAAGAAAAGTAACGGAGTTCTTTTTGTACTGATATAACAGCTGGCAGTTCCTATGTTAAACGTGAGTGGTACGTTACCTTTTATGGAAAATAAAACAAGTGAAGGGGAGATACAAGTATGTCAGTAGTTTGTTCATTCTTGAAATGTCTCTGAAAAGGAACTTCAACCACCCACAGAGGTTGCATCCTGGAAGGGTAGCTGGGACGTGGGGGGAAGTGGTTTTTGTCTGCCTACCCTTTTTGTATCCTGAATTCTTATCACAAGTAAGCATTACCTCTTTGAACAAGTGACAACAGACACAATATACACAGGTGAAGACACTACGAAGGATCTGTACCACCCGGCCTTACTGGGGCTCACTGAAGGCAGCCCTGACCTGAAACCTCTAGGTGAGGGATGGGGGCACGGGGCCTCTACTCACTGAGAGAATGGCCTCCTTGATTCGGGTGTCCCGCTGGTCCTTCCTCAGGATGGCCCCTGTGAGCGGGCAGGTGAAATACACTCCAGGCGCCGCCAGGTGAGTTGAGCCTTCCTCTTTGGGCTCAGCTACCTAGGGTGATGGGGATGAAAGTGTCTGAGCCTAGACAGTGGACAAAAGCCACCTCAAGTCACTGAGTGCCACAGCCTTGAAAGCATGGCCCTGGGAGTCACACATCCCTGGTCCCAACGCTGTCCCCTCTACCATGAAACACCTTGGCCCGTGACCGAGCCCCTCTGAGACTGTTTTCTTATCTGTGAAATATCTCTGCAGGACCAGCTCAGAATCCAACAAGGTAAGGAAGGAAGGAAAGAAGTGTGTAGCAACCTTGGACACAGCACTCAATCAATGGCTTCTGCTGTTCCGGTCCCTGCTACCTGGTAGAGACGGGGCTTTGTGGTGAGGAGCCGAATCATGGTGCCCTGGATGAGTCCTGGCCTCTCTCTGAGCCTCAAGTCCTAGGCAGTATCTAGAGTCTCTTCCACTCTAAAATCCAGTGAGAATTCAAGGGGTGAACTGCAGGACCATCCTTTCTGCAGAGCTCTCTCCTTCAGGAAGGCCTCTGATTCCACCAGTCTCCAGAGAGCCCTCCCACCTCCCAAGAAGGCTACAGAGGCCAGTGCTTTGGAGTCCCAGAGACAGGTCCCCATTCTGTCCCTGATGATTTTGAGGTGCAGAACTAAGGACAGCTGCCTTCACCTCTCTGAACCTCAGTTTTCTCTTCTGAAAAGTATGAACTATAACAGCATCCACCCTCATGGGATTAGGAAGCTGGGTGTGGGGGGGCCGAGGGGTAGTGAACCAACAAGCTAATGAGGTCCAATCCTACCCTCAACACCCAAGCCTGGCATCATTAAGTGCTGAGCGTGGAGGTCCCAGTCAATACTGCACTCAACCACAACCTGCCTCCACCTTTCAAGGCAGGGGTCCCCAAGGCCAGAGGTGACCTCTATCCACCCTGACATCTCTTCTGCATCCCCACCGCCCCAGCACCAGGTGCTTACAGCCCTGGGCTGGGCACTTAGCTGGTGATGAGGAAATGGCCCATTAGACAAATGCAGGCAAGAACTTGGGGGGGCGGGATCCCAGCTCCCCTGCCCCAGGTCACCCCTTGGAGTATCATGCTGCCCTGTGGATGCTTTTACCATGTTAGTCCCTGAGGCTTGCGAACTCCCACTGACAGACGCTTCAGCTGGAAGTTCCTTTCTCACTGGAGGAAGAGGCAGAGAAGGGTCAGTGTGTGGCCCCACCAGGGCTGGCCCTCAAGTCCTAGTCCTTCTAGCTTAAGGTCCTGACCCATCTTCCTGCAACAATGCTCCATGCCCCCAGGCTTCACCTGACCACCTGATGATGACTTTCAACATCCTCCTCCTCCCTCCCTTCCTTCTTCAAACTCCCTGACATACATGGCACCCAGACGAAATCAGACCCTTATTCCTTTTCACCCTTAATTTCCCCACTCTCACAACTGTGATTTTAAAGCCTCTCAAAGTCATGGGGGTTATGTAATTATTTTCATCCAGGGCCAAGCACAGGATCTGAGGCCTGTGAACAGGCCTCAAGAATGAAGGGGCAGAGGCCTCACTCCACCTCCACTCGCCTCCCCCCACTGCAACCCAAGGGCAGCGCAGGTCACCCTGGTTCCGGATGAGGTCCTGTGACGTGGGGCCTCGAGCCCTGGGCTGCTTCTGCTCAAGTCGGGCCAGGGCTGCTGCTGCTGCCATCTGTGCCTCATTGGTGGGTCCCTGGCGGGGCTGCTGGCGTGCTGGCTGGTTGGTTTTTTCTTTGGGGGCCTTCTCCCTGGGGAGAGACATAGGGGAAGTGAGGTGATATGGGGTCAGACAGAAGAGCCTCTGCCCCTCTCCCATTTCTACTCCTGCTCCATCAAACAGACATGTCCCTTTTTCCCAGGCCCCCACTCTGCCCCACCCCATGGTTCTAACAGACAGCAGAACCACTGGGGCAGATTTCACTCCCAGCTCTGCCCCTTTGGGCAAGTCCTGCAGTGGCCTGGATCTCAGAGTCATCATCTGTTAAATGGGGTAACAAGTAACAGCACCCACTCCCTACAGGAAAGCCATCCCGGTGAAGCGTATGTGACAGCACCCTACTGTCTTCAGGAACTGATGAGACTCAGGTGTCACTCCTCTCCTTGCTCCCTCCTAAGCATCTCCACCCTTACTGTCTAAAACAGTGAACAGTTGCAGGGTTTTTTTTGTTTTTTTTTAAAGAATATTTTATTGCCCTGGCTGGTTTGGCTCAGTGGATAGAGTGTTGGCCTCCGGACGAAGGGTCCTAGGTTCAATTCCAGCCAAGGGCACATGCCTGGATTGCAGGCTCAATCCCCGCCCCCAGTAAGGAGTGTGCAGGAGGCAGCCAATCAAGGACTCTCTCTCATCATTGATGTTTCTATCCCTCTCGCTCCCTTCTCCCTTCCTCTCTGAAATCAATAAATATATATATATATCCTCCTATATAATAAAAGAGAAACATGCAAATTAACCATCCCTCCACTATGCTCAAGCCACGCCCACAAACCAATCAGGATCGAGTATGCAAATTACCCCAACAAAGAGGGCGGCAGCCACGGAGCTGGAGCGAGCAGGAGGCTTGGTTGCCCCTGGTGATGGAGGAAGCCAAGCTTCCTGCCTGCCCTGGCCGGCCCTGGGCTCAGCTCAAGGCTACAAAGTTTCAATTAGAGAAGATAAATCCCAGAAAAAAAAGAAAAAAAGAAGAGGCTGGGAGCTTGGGTCACCAGGGGACATGGCCGGCCTGAAAACGGCCATCAGCCCCTCTCCCAGGCTGGCCAGGTACCCCAGTGGGACCCCCACCCTGATCCAGGACACCCTTCAGGGCAAACCAGCCAGCCCCCACCTGTGCACCAGGCTTCTATCCTATATAATAAAAGGGTTATATGAAAATTGACCCTAACAGCAGAACAACTGAAAATGACTGGTCACTATGACACACTCTGACCACCAGGGGACAGATGCTCAATGCAGGAGCTGCCCCCTGGTGGTCAGTGCACTCCCACAGGGGGAGCTCTGCTCAGCCACAAGCCAGGCTGCCAGCTGCCAGCACAGTGGTGGTGGCAGGAGCCTCTCCTGCCTCCTCAGCAGCACTAAGGATGTCCGACTGCAGCTTAGGCCTGCTCCCCGCTGGCAAGTGGACATCCCCCAAGGGCTTCCGGGCTGCCAGAGGGATGTCTGACTGCCAGCTTAGGCCCAATCCCCTGGGGAGCAGGCCCAAGCCAACAGGTGGACATCCCCCGAGGGGTCCCAGACTGTGAGAGGGCACAGGCCGGGCTGAGGGACCCCCCCTGAGTGCACAAAGTTTTGTGCACCGGGCCTCTAGTGTGTGTGTGTGTGTGTGTGTGTGTGTATAAAGACATCTTTTAAAAAAAATATTTTATTGATTTTTGGAGAGGGAGATAGCAAAACATCAATTGGCTGCCTCCTGTACACCCCTCTACTGAGGATCGAGCCCAAAACTTGGGCATGTGCCCTGACCTGGAATCGAACAGACAACCTTTTGGTGCACAGGACAAGGCCCAACCACCTGAGCCACACTGACTAGGGCGCAGTTGCAATTTCATTAACTGAGCACCTACTGTGTGCCAGGCAGCACACAGTACGTTTTCCTCATACCAACACCCCTCTGAGGGCAGTCTTAAGATCTTTTGCAAGCGCCAGAGGGACACAGAAGCTCAGACACCACGCAAGCTCTGGGTTAAGCATGGTACAAAGATCTGGTTTAATCCCTCCTCCACCCACTTAGGAAATAAGTGATGTGATGACCCCAGGGGATGGATGGCTTCTTAATCTACTTAGCAGGAAAATGAGCTGGTTTTGAATGTGCCAGCAGAGAAATCCTTCTTCCCACCTGGTCTTATTCACCTACCTCACCGGCCTTCTTCCTCAAGGGTTCTCCCCCAGCCCCAGTAATTGGGATCATCTGTGCTAAGTTTGTAAAACCTTCCCAAGAGTTCACGGCCTCACTCCTCCCACTCTGCTCAGATATGCGGGCAGCCCCCTCTTCTTGTTCCAAGGCTTCTGGGACCTGCTTCCTGCCCATCCCTGCCCTTCTCGCCAGCCTTCCCCACAGCTGAGAACCTAATGTTGAAGAAAAAATGAGTCACATAGACCCACCCTAGTCCCATGTGATATTCCGATCTTTCTATAAAAATGCTACTTTTCAAAACACCTCACCCATCCCCTTCATGGCTCCACTGGGCAGCCAGAGGGATTGCTCTAAAACCTGTCAGTGCTATCACACCTCTGCACAAGTCCTCCCCACACCTGCACAACAGAATCCTAAAGCCACCATGTCCCCATGGGCCATGCACACCTGCCTCTCTCCCTGGTTCACTCTTCTCTATCCACCCTGGTCTCCCTGCTGTTGTTCTCACAGGGCCAGCTGGTTCCTGCCACAAAGCCTTTGCGCTTCCTGTGGCGTCTGCCTGGAATGTTCCACTTGGGGGTGGGGTGAGGGAAGGAGGTCTAGGAAAGGGTAGAGAAACTTCATTATGTGCACGTGCAACCTCACTTCATCCAGCTCTCAGCTCACATGTCACCTTCTCAGAGAGGCATTCCTGGGCCACCTAAAGGTTCCCCCCAGTACTCACTAGCCCCTGCCCCTGCTCATTTTTCTCATGGCCCCATGCACCACCCAATATTTATAAACTAAATCATGCATTGGTTTCTTTTCCCATCTCCTCCCAATAGAAGGTGAGCCTGAGAGAATGAGAATTTTGTCTCGTTTGTGCTGACAGTGCTTGACACACCCGCCCTCCAGCACCCTGAGTCTCTCATCTCCAGGCATGACACAAAAGCCTGCACCTCCAATTACTTCCTTCCCTCTTCTCCCTGGCCCCCAGTCTGGCCCAACAATCACCCACATCTTCCTGTCACACAGTCCCAGCTGCCCCAAGCCCCAGCTCTACGCTCTACCCCCCACTTGTCAAACAAATGAATGGACCCCCTTGTCTGGTCCACCACTCCCCCTGGCCCCTCTTAAGCTGCCCTCCCCTCCCCGCTCAGGTTCCCAGGAACTGATTTTGTCTAATCCCTCCCTTACGGACCTGGGCCTCATGGACCTTTCCTGTCCCATTCAGCACTCTCCTCCCAAGAATCTCAGGAACCCCCAATCCTTACGACGGATGCCCCGAGGTCCTGGCCCTGTACCCACTCTCCCTCACCCACCTCATGATTCCCTCACCACCCCTTCCTGCCCTCCTCCCTGCCTCTCCCGCTACCCCTCCCAGCCCCTACTTCTTCACAATCCCTTCCATTATTCCTCACAGCCCCCTGCCCAGGCTGATCTCCCCGGCCACTCCCCCACAGCCCCCTCTGCAGCTCCCCCAGCAGCCTCAGCACCTCCCAGGCTCCCTTTGCCAACACCGTCCCCCAGAGGAGCTTCCTGCTCGGCCCACCAGCCCTGACAGTCTAGCATCCTCCTCTGCTCCACCATTTCACGCCCCCTCCCAGGCCCTGGCCCTCCACACACAACCCCACGGAGGTTTCAGTCTTGCCCCAGGCCCTTCCCTTCTCCAAGTCCTCCCCAGAAAGCTCTCCGAGGCCTCAGGATGGGCACACTACCTCCCATCCCTTCCAGATCTCCCAAGGCCTCCAATTACCTCATCCACACCCACAAGGCCCTCATCTCCTTCTTCCCACCCACCCCCCTCCCTCTCTCACACACACACACACACACACACACACACACACACCCATACACACACGGCTTCTAGCTGCAGGCTGTGCTCGGGCACCTTCTACCGCGTTCCCCCCCAACCCGACTCCATTCTCCTCCCACACATTCCTAGGCCCCTCGCAGACCCCTCCAATTCACCCAGGCTTCCCAAATCCTTGCTGACCCTTCCAACAAGGCCTCAAGACCCCCTGGCCTTCCAGGCTCTTATCCAGGCCTCCCTGGCGCTCCAGAGCCGGGGCCCAGACCCCTCACGCCATGGACGCTAAGACTCTCGATGCTGCTTCCCCAAGGTCAGCCCCCAACCCCCGTCACCGAGATCCCCCCAAATCTATATGCTTCTTCAGGGGTCCTCCTCCGCTCCTGGCTTTTCCCTGACCACACTCCCCTCCTCCCTTCCCAGGACTCCGGGTTCACC
>NW_005354255.1:327662-335872 GCF_000412655.1 Myotis brandtii | reverse complement strand
GGCGGGGGGCGCGGGGCCCGGTGGAGTTCGTAGCAGCCAACAACCGGAAAAAAAAAAATTAGGCGCTTCCGGAAGTCCCGCCCACGTGACAATCGGCCCGGCACGCCTTTCTAGATTTCCTCGCTTCACGACCCAGCGGGGACCGCTCTGCACTCTCGGGCTGCGTCTCTGTGGTTTTTCCGGAGTCTGTTGCCAGGGGCGACGAGCGCGCTTCTAGCTGCAGGCTGTGCTCGGGCGCCTTCTACCGCGTTCCCCGTGGAGAGGAGGGACAGGCCGACTTGGCCCCACGGAAGGAGCGCTGGCCCTGCTCAGAAACCAGCGATTATGTGATAAAGTCCCAATTCAATTGTGGGCGCATTCTAGGCCCCCCAACCCAGCCCCGTGGTCATCCCCAGTATCTCGCCATCCCCCCCTTAACCTTCCCGAGCTTCAGTTTCCCAGCTATGAAATGGGGATAGGAATGGCACCAGCTTCCTAGGAGGATTGTAAGCACGATAATGCAATTGGAAGGCTCAATAAGTGGCAGAAAAAAATCAATAAAATACATTAAAAAAAAAAAAAAGAATGGCACCCGCTTCCTAGGAGGATTGTAAGCACGATAATGCAATTGCAAGGCTCAATAAGTGGCAGGCTTTATATTTTACCCCTTTAATATTTCTTGAGAATCGGCAATGTATCAGCAATGAGAAAAACAGACAAAATTCTCTGACCTCGCAGAGCTCCTGTTTTTTTTCGATGGGATTGGGTAAGGACAGACAATATGATAAATAAAATCTGTGGTATGGTAGATGTTATGCACTGTGGGAAAAAAGTGGAAAGCAGGAATAGAGGAGGGCAGAGTGGGGGCAGTTTGCAACATCAAATAAGAGGGTCAGGCACAGGAAAAGGACAGTTTTGAGGCCACCACTGCCCCGTCCTGGTTGAGCATCGACCTATGAACCAGGAGGTCAAGGTCTGATTCCAGGTCAGGGCACAAGCGCGGGTTGCAGGCTGGATCTCCAGTGGGGGGCCTGTAGGAGGCAGCCAATCAAAGATTCTCCTTTGTCATTGATGTTTCTATCTCTCCTTTCCTCTCTGAAATCAATAAAAATATTTTTTAAAGAAAACTCCTTATCCTTAAGAGAGAGAGAGAGACACCACCACTGACATTTGAATGTGTCTGAACATTAGATGATATAAAGGAACTATGTACTGTTAATTTTGCTAAGGGTAATAAGGTCATGGTAGTTATGTTCAAGTATATTTTTGTAAGAGATGTAGTCTGAGGTATTTATGGGTGAAATGACATCTGAGATATGCTTTTAAATACTCCAGCAAAAAAATTATACAAACGTACTCACACATACACATACTTTAGGTAGGAATTATCATGGCTGTATTTTTTCCAAGTGGTAGAATAGGAGAGCAGTCATTCCCCAAACATTAACTGAGCACCTATTGTGTGTCAGGCCAGTAGAGTCATAGCAGGGAACAAGACAGGCAAGATCCTGCTCTTGAGGGGCTAACAGTCAAACGGAGACACAGCTATTAAACAAGTATATGGCACCAGATAGTGCTCACTTCTATTAAGAAAAATACAGTAGGAGAAAGGAATCAAGAGTTACGGGAGTCCTGTTTTAGATAGGCTAGTAAGGTCTGACATTTGAATAGGAACCCCTGAAAGAGACAAGGGACCAAACTACAGGTATATCTAGAGATCATTCCTGGCCGAAGGAAGAGCAAAGGGTCCTGAGATGACAGCTTCTTCAGGGAACATGGTGTCTGGAGTAGGGTGAGTGAAGGGTCTGAGAGTAGATTCTCTGCTAAAATCAAATAATGTGTGGTCTGATCATCCCCTCTATAAAATATTATAACCACCAGAAATTGTGAATATGGGAACTAAACAGCAGCAGTGATAATAGTAATTGCTGCATAACCAATTACCTCCCAATTTATAATAACAACATCTCATAATTTCTGTGCTCAAGACTCTCATGATGTTGCAGTCAAGCTGTTGGCTGGGGTTACGGTTTCACCTAAAGCAGTGGTTCTCAACCTTCTGGCCCTTTAAATACAGTTCCTCATGTTGTGACCCAACCACAAAATTATTTTCATTGCTACTTCATAACTGTAATGTTGCTACTGTTATGAATCATAATGTAAGTATCTGATATGCAGGATGGTCTTAGGCGACCCCTGAGAAAGGGTCGTTCAACCGCCAAAGGGGTCGCGACCCACAGGTTGAGAACCGCTGATTAAAGGCTTGTCTGAGGGAGAGTCTACTTCAAAGCTCACTCAAATGGTTGTTGGCAGGCCCCAGTTCCTTGCTGGATTTTTTTTTAAATCCTCATCCAAGGATATTTTTTTCCATTGATTTTTATTTTAAATATATTTCTTTATTGGTTTCAGAGAGGAAGGGAGAAGGAAAGAGAGATAGAAACATCAATGATGAGAGAGAATCATTGATCGGCTGCCTCCTGCACACCCCCACTGGGGATTGAGCCCACAACCCAGGCATGTGCCCTTGGCCGGAATCGAACCTGGGACCCTTCAGTCTGCAGGCCGACGCTCTATCCACTGAGCCAAGCCGGCTAGGGCTCCATTGATTTTTAGAGAGAGTGAAATTGAGGAAGGAAGGTGAGAGAGAGAGGAGAAACATCGATGTGAGAGAGACACATCAATTGGTTGCTTCCCGCTCATACCCCAAGACTGGGGTAGGGATCAAACCTGAAATGCAGGTACCTGCCCTCGACCAGAAATTGAACTCATGACCTTCCCCTGCACAGGCAGACACTCTAACGGTTAGAGTCTAACCACTGTGCACACCGGCCAGGGCTAACATAATATTTTTGAGGTTCATCCACATTACAGTGTGTGTTAGTGCATTTCCTTTCATTGTTGGGTAGTATTCATCAAAGGATATACAAGATTTGATTTATCCATTCAGCCATTGATGCACATCTGGGTTATTTCCTCCTTTGGGCTGTTATGAATAATGCTACTACTATGACTGTGAGTGTTGAAGTTTTTGTGTAAATATTTATTTTTCTTTCTCTTGGGTAAAGAGTGATTTGGGGTTCCATCACCTTTCTTTTTTTCTTTCTTCTATATTTTTAAATTTATTTCAGAGAGAAAGGGAGAGGGAGAGAGAGAGCTAGAAACTTCAATGATGAAAATCATTAATCAACTGCCTCCTGCACGACCTCAACTGGGGATTGAGCTCACAACCACAACCAGGGCATAGGCCCTGAACAAAATTGAACTGTGACCTCCTGGTTCATAGGTCAATGCTCAACCACTGAGCCACGCCGACAGGGCTGCTTTTCTTTTTTTGTTTTATTTTATTTATTTATTTATTTATGTATTTATTTATTTATATATTTATAGAAGCATTAATTTGTTGTTCCACTTATTGATGCACTCATTGGTTGATTCTTATATGTGCCCTGATCTGGGATGGAACCCAAAACCTTGGTGTATTGGGAGGACTCTCTAACCAACTCACATGCCTTTCTTGATTCAAAGAAACCTAGCAAGGCTGGATCCAGGGAGCCCCATTTGCCTATTTATTTTCTTCTTAAGCGTTTCAAGATATAGAAGACTTATCTGGAGAAGGGAAAGATGCAACAGAACATTGTTCCAACAACATCCCAGCCCCAGCCCCAGCCCTCCGTGTTTGTTGATGTCGAAGAGATGAACCCCTTAGAACGGAGGCAATTTAGGCAGCAGTACGCTGAGTAATGAGGCTGTGTTGATGAGGAAGTGAGCGGCATCACACTCAGTGTGGAAGCTGGCCAGGAGGTACAGAACAATAGGCACTGTGGGCAGAGGTAAACTGGAGGCAGCAGTCCACCAGTTCCCGGTGTACCACAGCGGAGCCTGTCCCTGGAAAGGGGTTTCAAAGGGTGTCCCTTTCACTGTATGTAGGAAGACACACATAGACTGCCAGCTTCAGAAGCCTACCAGCTTGGGGTGCAGCATTTGCTTCTATCCATAAAGATATTTTTTGAGGCTAAAGTAATTTCTTTGTACCTTGTGATCAAATCCCTCCAGTATTTTCCCAAGAAGGTAAAATAAAACCTAAAATTCTCTGTACCTAGGTTGCAAGCTCAATCCCTGGCCCTGGTCGGGGGACATGCAGGGGACAACCAATTGATGTGTCTCTCTTACATTGATGTTTCTCTCTCTCTCTCTCTCTGTCTCTCCCCCTCCATTCCACTATTTCTAATCATAGGTGGTCTGGCCGGCTTGGCTCAGTGGTTGAGCACTGACCTATGAACCAGGAGGTCACAGTTTGATTCCTGGTCAGGGCACATACCCAGGTTGTGGGTTCATGGGGCGTGCAGGAGGCAGCCTATTAATAATTCTCTCTCATCATTGATGTTTCTCTCTCTCTCTCTCTTCCTCTCTGAAATCAATAAAAATATATTTTTAAAAAATCAATGGAAAAATATCCTTGGGTGAGGATTAACAAAACAAACAAAGCCCTAAAATTCTTATAAGGCACTATGATGGGTCCTCAATGGATCCCTCTAGCATTACCACTCTCCCCACTCTTACTCCTTCATCCCAAACTCAGATGTTTGCAATATCTTGCACCCACCTCATATATAGGCCTATTTCTATTTATCTTTTTTTTAAAAATATATTTTATTGATTTTTTACAGAGAGGAAGGGAGAGGGATAGAGAGTCAGAAACATTGATGAGAGAGAAACACCGATCAGCTGCCTCCTGCACACTCCCCACTGGGGATGTGCCTGCTACCAAGGTACATGCCCTTGACCGGGATCGAACCCGGGACCCTTCAGTCCGCAGGCCGATGCTCTATCCACTGAGCCAAACCGGTCAGGGCCCTAAAATTCTTATAAGGCACTATGATGGGTCCTCAATGGATCCCTCTAGCATTACCACTCTCCCCACTCTTACTCCTTCATCCCAAACTCAGATGTTTGCAATATCTTGCACCCACCTCATATATAGGCCTATTTCTATTTATCTTTTTTTTAAAAATATATTTTATTGATTTTTTACAGAGAGGAAGGGAGAGGGATAGAGAGTTAGAAACATCGATGAGAGAGAGACATCGATCAGCTGCCTCCTGCACACCCCCTACTGTGGATGTGCCCGCAACCAAGGTACATGCCCTTGACCGGAATTGAACCTGGGACCCTTGAGTCCGCAGGCCGATGCTCTATCCACTAAGCCAAACCGGCTAGGGCTCTATTTATCTTTTAAAATGTTTTTCTTAATTGATTTTAGAGAAATAGAGAAGAGAGAGAGAAAAAAAGAGAGAAAGAAAGAAACACCGACTTGTTATTCCACCCATTGATGCAGTCATTGGTTCATTCTTGGATTCTTCCTCACCAGGGATTGAACCTGCAACCTTGAAATATTGGGACAACACTCTAACAAATGGAGCTGCCCCACCAGGGCTCCATTTATCTTTGAAGTCTCTGGTTAAACCACCTCCTCCAGAAAGCTCTCCTGGTCCCTAGGATAGACGAAGTCTCCCTCAGTATTCAACTTTTTCTTAAACACTCTGGCTTTTTTTTTTTAACCTTCACCTGAGGATATTTTTCCATTGGTTTTTAGAGAGAGTAGAAGAGAGAGGGAAAGACAAACATCAATGTGAGAGAAACACATCGATTGGTTGCCTCCTGCACATGCCCTGACCACGACCCAGGCCAGGGAGGAGCCTGCAACCAAGGTACGTGTCCTTGACCAGAATCGAACCCAGGGACCCTTCGGTCCACAGGCCAACACTCTGTCCACTGAGCCAAGCCGGCTAGGGGCAACACTCTGGCTTTTTCTTTTTTTCTTTTTATTTGTTAAATGTATTTTTATTGATTTCAGAGAGGAAGGGAGAGGGAGAGAAAGATAGAAATATCAACGATGAGAATCATTGATCAGCTGCCTCCTGCAGCATGTGCCCTTGACAGGAATCAAACCCGGGACCTTTCAGTCCTCAGGCTGACGCTCTATTCACTGAGCCAACCCGGCTAGGGCAACACTCTGGCTTTTTCACTCTGAGTTCTTACCAGGTGAAAATTCTGAGATGTCTTAAATTACAGTAGTCCAGAGGGTGGAAGGAAGAGACCAAAGGGGTTCATCAGAAAACAACTGCAGTGCAAAACAAACAAAGGATTACACATATTCCTTAGGGCAGTGGTTCTCAATCTTCTGGCCCTTTAAATACATTTCCTCATGTTGTGACCCAACCATAAAATTATTTTTGTTGCTACTTCATACCTGTAATGTTGCTACTGTTATGAATCGTAATGTAAATATCTGATATGCAGGATGGTCTTAGGTGACCCCTTTGAAAGGGTCGTTCAACCGCCAAAGGGGTCGCGACCCACAGGTTGAAAACCGCTGCCTTAGTGTATGTTGAAATTATTAAATTAACTTCCAGGCAGATATTTCTCAGATTAGCTAAAAAGAGAGAACAGCCCCTAGAACCCTAGGAGCCTCTGCTTCATGTTTACATATGAGCTTTAAGTACTCTGTTGTGTCTATCCTAGAACTACCCCTAGCTCCACTTCACTTTCTCCCACCTTTTTTAAAAAATATATACTTTTATTGTTTTCAGAGAGGAAGGGAGAGGGAGATAGAAACATCAATGATGAGAATCATTGATCGGCCGCCTTCTGTACGTCCACACTGGGGATTGAGCCCAGTATTGATTGAACTGTGACCTCCTGTTCACAGGTCGACGCTCAACCACTGAGCCATGCCAGCTGGGCAACTAAGTTCTTTCATCAGACCGCTTACATCTTTCTTTCCCCTTTTCCCTACTTGATGCAAAAAAATGCTTGCAAGCTCCAAGATGTATGGTCATCTCTTTCCTACCAAGCTATGCTGCTGGTGGTTTAGACTCCATACCCCAAAATGGGTCTCTTCTTCCTTTTCCTTTCCTACTCCTTCTCCTTCTTCTTTCTCCTCCTCTTCCTAATTCTTCTAATTATTATTATTATTATTACTAGGTATGGCCTTTTAAAAAAAGATTTTTAAAAATGATTTTTAGAGGGAAAGGAAGAAAGAGAAACATCCATCGGCTGCCTCCTGCACGTCCCCTACCGGGGATCGAGCCTCCAACCAGGGCATGTGCCCGGACTGGGAATCAAACAGGCAACCTTTTCGTGCTCCAGAAGATGCCCAACCACACAGGCCAAAGCTAAACTATTTCTGTTAAAAAGACATTCAGCCGTGGAAGTTAAGTTCTTTTATTTAACATTGAGTTCTTGGAGGGCAGGCTAACAATACCAATGCTGCCAGTATTTCCTAATGCCAGGCACAGTTGCCAGCGCCTTAGGCGTGAAGTTATTTAATCCTCGTGCCCTTATCAGATCAGTACATTATGAGTTCCATTTTACAGGTGGGTAGACTGAGACACAGAGCCATTAAATAACTTGGTCACGCAGTGCTCAAAACATTTTTCTCGAATGAATCAATATAGATTGGGTACTTTGTAGCTCTGGCACATGGTGTTCAATAAACTTTTTCTAAGTGTTTTGTGCATTTTCTGCATTTTCTAAGAATCCACTCCATGGTCCGCTCCTTCTCCTAAGCCCCGCCCCCTGGGGTAGGCCAAGGCACCTCCCTATTTTGCACTTCCTCTCTTACGATATCCAATGGCGGACAGATGCTTAAGCCACGCCTTCTGTGGTAGTCAATGGCCGCTCCCTACCTGGAGAGACTTCTTGTTTGGCATCCAACGGCCTGCAACTCTCTTTTAAGCCCCTCCTCTGGGAGTGGAGGCTATCAAAGAACCCGCCGCCTACATTGATTGGGCCTTCTTTTCTGTGGTATCCAATGGCTTGCCTCCCACATAAAGCCCCTCCTACTATGGCGGCCCATGGCCCGCCCCTCTACCCTAAGCTCCGCCCCTAAGAAGTCTGGCAGCTCTCCACCCGGCTCCTGACCGCCTCCGTTTCCCTCCTTCCCCCTTTGCCCTTTCACCTCCCATAACCTCCTCTCCCTTCAATTAGGCCTCTGGGTCACGCCCCTCGGCTCTACCCGTTATCCAATCCCGTTAACGTGTTCTCCAACCCCCTCTTCTCATTGGTCTCTGCGCTCCTCTATCCCGGCACGTGGTTCTGAGCGACCTTGTCTCCCGCCGGTGACGGCAGGAAGGTGGGACATCCGGCGGCAGCGCGCAGTCCAATAAGCACGCGCCGGCCGCTGCCCAAGCGACCGTCTCCGCCCCCTTGGTTCCCTGCTCCCGCCCCCG
>NW_005354255.1:324598-327493 GCF_000412655.1 Myotis brandtii | reverse complement strand
GGGCCGGAGAGATTCGTGCGCCCGGGTTCTGGGGGGGGTCCCTGGTCCGAGGAACCCGCGTTCTTGGAAGTCTGGGGGTCCCGGGCCTGAAATACCACACGCCTGGTGTCTGGGAGCTGGGGGCCTGGGGAGCCTCGGGCCTTGTGCACGCGAGAGGTCTGGGGGACCCTGATTCTGGGGCACACACGCGCCGGGGGTCTGGGGAGGTCCCAGGCCTGAGGGACTCGCGCGCCGTGTTTTTTTGGGCCCCCGGACCTGAGGAAAGCAAGCCGCGGTTCTGGGGGTCCCGGGCTGAGGTACCTGTGCTTCGGGGAGTCCCAGAGCCGAGGGATGTTGGGTTTGAGCGATCTGGGCCCTGAGCGGGCATGGTTCGAGTTGGAAGGAGATCCGTGAGTCTGCGGGGAACTGAGGAACGTGGGATTTGAGGAGAGTGATCAAATTGATGGAAAGGGGACGTCCCGCTGAAGGACTTCCTGGGGGAAGCCATGAGAAGCCAAGTTCTGAGGGCTCTGGGGCCATGTGTGAGGGTGGCTAGGGATGAGGAAGGCTTGAGGGTCAAGGCTGAGGGCTCTGGGGCCATGTGTGAGGGTGGCTAGGGATGAGGGGTGCAGTAAGGGAGGAAGGCTTGAGGGTCAAGGCTGAGGAGGCGAGGGCTGGAAACAGGGCTGGAGGCTCTGTTCATAAGGTCACTGGAGCTGAGAGGACTTGATCGGATCATGTCTGGAACATTAGAGGTTGGAGTAAGACTTGCTTGGGGAGATGCTCCCCCACTCCCAGAGCCTAGTGGAGGAAGCTGGAGGGAGGGCTTGGGGTGTGGTAGTCCTCCCAAGGTGCTTGAATCAGAGACCAGCCCCTTGCAAAGGGGGATCGGTTCCAAAAGAGAGCCTATGAGGGAAGGGGACTGGGCCAAGGGGACTTTGGGGACCCCCTTTGCAGGAAGCTGTGATCCAAAGAACCCTCGTGGTCTAAGGATTCCATCCAGGTCTGAAAGGCATCCTGAGCCCAGGGCCCCTTATCAGGTCTGCAGAGTGAAGTTCCAGGCACTCTTCAGGGCAGGTCCGTGTGGAAGGGGACCTGGAGGTTATGGTCAACCCCAGGTCTTAGGGCCAAAGTTGCCCCCGGGCTGAGGTTGGTGGAATATGCTTGGTAGGACTGAAGGAATTTGGGGGTTGGGAGGACGAGGCTCAGGCAGCCGCCGGGGACAGTGAAAGGATGAGGTGGAAGATTTGACTAGAATAGAAGGAGTGCAGGAGTTGCCAGAACACTGCTGTGAGACGGCTGGAGTTTTCAGACTGGACCTTCCCTCCCTGTGGGTGGAAGTAAGCAGACGGTCAGCACTTGGGGCTGGGGGTTGGGGTGCAGGGAGGCCACCATAGGATGTCAGGAGAGGCTCGGGGACCACTGCCCAGAGACCAGCCTGGAGCTGGTGCTGTTACTAGGATGTCTGGGCTGTGAGCTCGGAGGCGGGCCCTGGGTGAGGCCAGAGCAGAAGATGGCCTGGAAAGCATGTTGGGCTGGGCCTCAGCTTAGGGTGATGGAGTTTGGGGATGCTTCTGTGTGGGAGTGTGATGCTTGAGATGGATGCCAGAAATCCGCAACCCAGGGTCAAGGATTTGAAAAGTAGCCTATAAAACAGGAAGGAAGCTGAGTGAGGGGAGCAGGGAAGATCTCAGCAGTCCCCAGGTATTGAGAATGTTAAGGAATTAACGGGGACCAGAGAACCCATTTTAACCTCATTTGCTCACTGTTATTTTCTTGGGGGGCACCAGAGCAATGAAACTTTATGGGCACTTCCCTTCTTTCCAGAGTACCAGCTTCTCCCTCTCCAACCCCCTTCCAGCTGGCTCTCTTCAGCCCTGAACATTTCCAAGCACCTGATTGGAAGTGAAGGGGCTGCTAACCTCCTGTGGGATGTGACTGACAGCTGCTAGAGCCCATGGGCCTGTAGGGGAGGGTGGGACTTCCTGGATGCTCAGGGCCTGTCTCCTGCAGCCCACCCCCCACCCTCTGCATCCTTGGAGCTGCCTGCTGCAGCCTCTGGGAGACCAACTACCCCACCACCGATCCCCTCTTTGAGGGAGGGGTTCTTGTGGGAGGGTCCTGGTAGTTCATAGAAGCTGAGCTTGGCCCCACCCCCGGCTGATCAGAGGACTATTTTTGGCTTTGCTCAGGTACCTACCTTGGGGGCAACCCTGTGTGTGGAGGAGGGGATAAATATGCAATTGGGGGGCGGGGTACACAGGAATGCAGATGCCTAACTGGAAGGTGATGCATCTTCCTAGGTTGAAGGCTTCCCTTCTCCCGGCATGCTTTCCCTTAAGTAACTTGGCTAATTTCTGGGTTAGTGGGTGAAGTTGCCCTGTCCCTCAGCTACCCCCTTACTGGCCTCTCACTGCAGATTGATGACATTGCTGATGGTGCTGTGAAGCCCCCACCCAACAAGTACCCCATCTTCTTCTTTGGTACACACGAAACGTAAGTGTCCCTCACTGGGCTTGATTTCCCCCAGGGGTGCCTCCCAGGGTGGCCTGGCTCACCTAGGACTGGTGGTGGTTTCTCTCTCCAGAGCCTTCCTGGGACCCAAGGACCTATTTCCCTACGACAAGTGGAAAGATAAGTACGGGAAACCCAACAAGAGGAAAGGCTTCAATGAGGGACTGTGGGAGATCCAGAACAATCCCCACGCCAGTTACAGTGCCCCTCTGGTGAGTACCTGTGGGTTGGGGACAGTTGGCATGGGGTCTGCAGAGCCAAATCAAGTGGTGCTCACGTGCACTGGAGACTAGAAGTAGCCTTAGCTTGTCTCATAGAAAAAGGAGAGGCCTCTGGGACAGGGCTTCTCCCTCTTGGTGCTACTGACAATCTGGGCTGGATAATTCTGTGTGTGTGTGGGGT
>NW_005354255.1:276604-324498 GCF_000412655.1 Myotis brandtii | reverse complement strand
GTGGGGGGGGGGGGGGGGGACTTGGGCACTATAGAGTGTTAGGCAGCATTCCTGGCCCCCAACCACTCGGTGCCAGGAGCATCCTTCCTCCCCCTGCCCCCCTCCCCCCCAGTTGTGACAACCAAGTATGTCCTCAGACATTGCCTAGTGTCCCTTGGGTGGGGTGGAGGGATGTGGGCTTACCTCTGGTGAGACCCACTGCTCTGGGATTAGTGTGAATTTATAATAGTGTTAGCTCTTATAAAACCTTTTGTTTTCTAAGAAAAACATTTTCCTTTTAATAATAACCCCCACTTCTGCCATTACTGCCAGATTTTAGACTTGGAAAAAGACAGCAGTTAGTACATGTGAGACTTCTTGCTTAAGTGGAAAAAAATGCCAAGAATCATAGAGATGACATCTTAGTAGCAAATCGGTATCTGAAAACATTCAGGGAAGGGAAAGATCTAGAAAAGTTGAAGTTAAGTTCATAGAAAGCTATGGAAGGCTGCAGAAGGATGGCAGAGGGGTGCCTTGCTCTGGGTATTTTGGGGTGAGATGCAGATGAAGGGAGGCTAGGCTGGGGTTCTCCACTCTGTTGTTAACCACTGCTTTTGGGGTTTCTGTGGGTGGCGTAGGGAGGCGGAGTAGCCTGGCCTCAGGATGGGTGGGCTCAAGATTGGCTGGGAGCAAACTGACCAACGTGGGCAGAGCTTGGCTGGAAGAGAGAAAAAGTACTGCCAGCAAGGTCTGTGGGGAGGGAAGCAGGAGTCAGAGAGGGCTTGGTTCTGTGGGGCCAGGTCCTGCTTGAGAACTTCGGATCTTAAGATGGTTTGTGTGTGCCTCCTGTGGCTCAGTCCACCAACTGATCCAGCAGACTACTGTACTGACACCTGCACCAGCTAGGGACCAGGAATTCAAAATGACTGACATACTTCTTGCCTTCCAGGAGCTCATGGCCCAGAATTCAGGGTTCACTCAACAGGTGGACCGGGCTCACATATTTAGTGCATGTTCGGGGGTATTTGACTTTTACCTCCAGTGATGGGTCTGGGAGACAGAGGTCCCCCTGCTTTGATACCCACTCTTTTCCTTTGCTTTGCACGTCCCTAACTGGGAATCGGAAGGTCTTTAAGGTAGTTGAGTTTCATGAGATCTTTTTCTGGCCCCACCTCAAGTTCTGTTTGGTTACATCCTAAGCTTATTGCCTCCTGGTGAATCATCACTCCATTTAATATTTATTGCACACCCACAGCTTGCTAAGTACTATGTAGATGCTTGCCCTCGAGGAAAGAGAACTAAAAAATGGTATGACCTTGACATTAAACTAGGCCCATGCAGGCTCCCCATGTTGAGAAGTAGCTCTGAGTGTGAGAGCTTATCACTGCTGTTTGGTTCTCTAACCAGTCTATGCCTACAGATGGAATATCGGTTTAAAGTCTAGATCCCTGGACCTCACCCCTACTCCCCTAGACGTTTAGGTTTAGTAGTTTAGGGCTGAGCTCTGGGAACCTTGGGGTTTTTCTTCCCATGCATCATCCTAGATCAGGGGTCCTCAAACTACGGCCCGCGGGCCACATACAAATACTAATATTGTATTTTTTCCCGTTTTGTTTTTTTACTTTAAAATAAGATATGTGCAGTGTGCATAGGAATTTGTTCATAGTTTTTTTTAAAACTATAGTCCAGCCCTCCAACGGTCTGAGGGACAGTGAACTGGCCCCCTGTTTAAAAAGTTTGAGGACCCCTGTCCTAGATGCTTCTGGTGGAGCCAGTCAACAGACTTAGAGTCATTGCTTTATGGGTACCTGAACAGTCTCTTTTTTCATCCTCTAAGTTTGCAGTTTATTTTTACATTTTGAGTGGGAATACAGTGTCATGGTACAAAATTGAAAAGGTACAAAAGGGGCGTACAGTGAAAAGTCATTCCTGCCTCCTGGTCACTCTGTTTCCATTTCCTCTTAAGACAGCCACAGCTACCAGTTCCTTATATATCCTTCCAGGATTCTTTATTCATATGAAACCCTATAGCTTTCTTTTTTAAAGCATATAATTCTCTACTTTGCTTTATCCCCCCAATAATATAGCTTGATGACTGGCCCATGGCAACATGCAGAGAATAGCCTCATTCTTTCTGACAGCCTTAACTCATCTGGTGCTCCTACCAGGAGTGTATGGCAAGGCCTGTTCCACATCCCTTGGCGAAGCCAGAAGGTGAAAAATGGTATCTTGCTATGGTTCCAACTTCATTGTCTTTTGATCCACACAGTAATCCTAGAGTGGGGTGGGCCAGTGGCATTTTTCCCATTTTACAGATGAGCAAACTAAGGCCCAGAGAGTTCACTTGATTGCCCAGAGGGACCCAGCTGGAATCTGAGACCTCTTTGTGGGGGGCTGTCCTAGGCACCATGGAATATTGAACAGCTTCTCTGGCCCCCCTGCACTCAATGCCAGGAGCACCCCATCATGATAACCAGAATGTCTCTAGACATTGCCAAATGAGGGACAAAGTCACCCTTGGTTGAACACCATTGACCTAGAAGAATGCCATTTAATGTATCTGGTCACTGATACAGGAAGAGGTAAGGGGACCTATCTAAGGTTCTCAAGCTGGTTAGAGTAGACCTGGGACTAAAACCTAGGCCTCCCGCCTTCCGGGGTGAAATTACTTTCCCTCTGGCTGATAGAAGCCATGATAAGGGACTGGAGGATGAGGAGGAAGGCCCCAAGAATAACCTCTACATCAGGGGTGGGGAACCTTTTTTCTGCCAAGGGCCATTTGGATATTTATAACATTCGTGGACCATACAAAATTGTCAACTTAAAAATTAGCCTGGTAGCCTGGCCAGTGTGGCTCAGTGGTTGAGCATCAACTCATGAACCCAGGAAGTCGCGGTTTGATTCCTGGTCAGGGTACATGCCCGGGTTGCAGGCTCGATCCCCAGTGGGGTCATGCAGGTGATAGCTGATCTATGATTCTCATCATTGATGTTTTTATTTCCATCTCTGAAATCAATAACAATCTATTAAAAAAAAAAAAAAAGAGCAGTGCTATGTGGGCATCTGAACCTAGGTTCAAGTGAGCAAATGTGTGTCAGGTACCTTGTAAGTGCAAGATAGTTGGGAATGAGGAGGCCAGGCTGGATTTCACCTTCCCTTTCCACCTCATTCATATCCGGATTCAGTAAGACATTGAGAGAAATGAGTGCTCATCTCATCAGTTAGCCACTGGGTGTCCAAATGTCCCCCAAACTTCTCCACATGGATCAGAGTTCCCAACACTTAGATACCATGGGCTGACCCAGATCAGAACTCCTGGCTCTACCCACAGGCACAGTGTAGGGCAAGTCACTTAGTGTCCAGAGTCTCGGTTTCCCTAATTGTGGACCACGCCCATTCATCCCAATCACCTGGCTGGGCCGTGGAGGCACAGTTGATCAAGAGCTCAGTAGAAGTGAGGAGGCATCTAATAAGCACTAGCTGTGCAGGACCCAGGCTTAGTGGCCAAGGTGAACCTGCCTTGCATCCCATCTCTGACACTTACTTGCTGTGCTGTCTTGTCACACCAGCTTTTTTCTCATCTGCAAAAGGAGGATAATAGCTTCCACAAGTTACACACAGAGAGAAAGAGAGGGGGAGAGAGAGAGAGAGAGGATGAGCTCAGTGTTTGGTGGTTTGCACTTGACTTAACACTTGCAAATGCATTGGACCAGCGAGTTAGTCACTTACTCTCCAAGTGACAAACGGGATAGCGTCTCCTTTCTCTGTCTACCAGTGTTGCTCCTCAGTCCTGGAGGACAGTGTGACAGAAACCCACCATAAAGGCGTGATTCCTCTAGCGTTTTAGGTTTGGGCCTTAACCTACTTAGTTTTATACTTTTTAATCTTGTCAACCATACAGACAAGGCCCTGCCTCCCTGCCTAAGGTCACAGTGATGCAAGGGAGACAAAAGGTGTTTGGTGCTGAGTTGCCAAGTCCTGTCAACACATGATTCTCATTTTTCTCTCCTGTTAAATAGGGATTGTGGTGAAGGCTTGGGGGGCTGATGACTTCAATTTCTCGCAAGGGGAAGAATGTGGCTCTATACACGGAGTGAGCATGGAGTGGGGAGTAATGGCGGACTGAATCCCCTCCCGGCCATTCCATCCACTCGGTCCTTCCTGTGTCACTGCTGTCCCTGGTCTGGCTGTGGCGCCCACACTTCTACTCTCACATTTCCATTCTCTTCTATTTTGATGTGCTGCTGGGACTTGGCCTCTACCTCTGTCCAGCTGTTCATGACCCCTCTTCCCTCCTCCTGGCCACCCAGCCACACAAACCTCCACCTCTCCTTGCTCCTCTTTCTAGTCTCACTTCGTTCGTCCCGTTGGTGCAGCCTTCTCCTGTCCTCTCATGCCCTATTGGTCCTCCTCGCTTTTTTCTTGGTCAGCGTGCATGCCCTGTTCCAATCCATAGAACCCCAACTGTCATCACACCAAGGGAATGTGGCTTTTTGGGGATAGTGTCTTTTTTCTTAATTGGGGTAAAAGTCACATAACATAAAATTCACAATTTTAAAGCATACAGTACAATGGCTTTTAATACTTTCACAATGTTGTGCAACCATCACTACTATCTGATTCCAGAACATTCCTATCACCCCACAAAGAAACAACCTTCTTCATTAGCAGTCACCCTCAATTCTCTCTTGCCCAAACAGTAGGAACTACTAACCTACTTTCTGTTTTGATGAATTTGCATATTCTGGACATTTCATATGAATGGAATCATGTATTTGGCCTTTGTATCTGGCTTCTCTCACTGAGCATGCTTTCAAGGTTCACTCGTGTTGGTTAGCATGTGTCAGAGCTTCATTCCTTTTTATGGCTGAATAGTATTCCATTCTATAGCTATCCCACATTTTATTTACTCGTCAGTATATAGGCATTAGGGTTGTTTCCACATGATTCCAGAGAATGTGGCTTTTTTTTTTAAATATATATATTTTATTGGTTTTTCACAGAGAGGAAGGGAGAGGGATGGAGAGTTAGAAACATCGATGAGAGAGAGAGAAACATCGATCAGCTGCCTCCTGCACACTTCCCACCGGGGATGTGCCCTCAACCAAGGTACATGCCCTTGACCGGAATCGAACCTGGGACCCTTGAGTCTGCAGGCCGACACTCTATCCACTCAGCCAAACCGGTTAGGGCTGAGAATGTGGCTTTTAAGAATCTCAATCTTGTTCTTTAAAAAATCAGTTGTTTAGAAAAACGGTACATACTGTGAAAAAACCTGGTCAGATTTTACACTTGGATTTGGCTGGGTGCCCTCCCTCACGCTGTGTTGTAATTGCATTTACTTGTCTGTATCCCCATTAGACTATGAGGTTCCCAAGAACAGGGAGCCTGTCTTACTCGTCTCTAGCCCCAGCACAGGGCCAGGCATATAGCAGGTATTCTGTGACGTTCATTGAATGACTGAATGATGGCTAAATATGACCGGCACCCATCTGTCTTCCTCACACAAACATAAAACATACAGAAGTTCAAAAAGGGACCCGAGAAAGCCCTGTGGCCTGTCATTGTGCCGTCTGCTGATCTTCTTGAGCCTTGATCACCCTTGCCTCACCTGGCCGGGCCTAACCTCCCAGCCTCTCTGCTGTCATTTGCTTTTCTTTCGCTGTGCCTCCCCCCGCCTGCACCCCCCTCCCACTTGTCCAGATTCCTTAGGGGAACCTTCACTTATGCCAATCCTGTCTTCCCAAATGCCTCTAGCCCCTATCCCTTTGCATGCTTGGGACAACCCCTCAGCTAAAATGTCATGTCTTCCGAGGTCCCCCTCCCAGTGCAAAATACTCCCACCACTTGGCATACACCTCTCTCTGATCCTTCCCTCTCATGTGCTGATATCTTCATTGCTGCCCTTCACCACAGTGTGACATTGGTCTGTCCAGGTGGCTATGGTTGGTTTCTCCCATTAGATTGTAAGTTCCCCAGGGGCAGGGACCATGTTCTGTTCATATCTGTGCACTTACCATCTACCTAGCACAGTACCTGGCACCAAGTATCTCCTCCCAACAGTGAGTTGTAAATGAGCCTAGCATATGGTTCGAGTAGAACAAATGCCACACATAAGGCATCAGAGCTTCATCCCTCTTTATGGCTGAATAGTATTCCATTCTATAGGAATTTGGGGTAAAGCAGAAATAACAGTGTCTTGAAGTTTAAGCCCAGAGGTCCTGTGTTAGGTCAGCTCCCTTCTCTTAATTATGAGAATAATAATAATAGTAATAGTAATAAAAAGCAAGCCTTGATGGATCTCTTGCCAGTCTGGGCACTGTTCTAAGTACATCACATACCACTTGTGTCTCATCCTTGCGATAGCCCTGTGAGGCCAAAGCGGTGACATCCTCATTGCTTTGATGTGGAAACCGAGGTACAGAGAGGCTTAAGTCACTTGCTCAGGGTTTTACCATGAGTCCCACAGTGCTTGAATCATAGTTTTGTCCATCTCAGCCTCTTGCCTCAGTTCTCAGGGCTTTCTGGGCCTCAGTTTCCCCAGTGGGAAAGCGAGCAGGCCCTGGCATTTGAGACACTGCCACTGGTGGGTGCTGTCCTCTGGGTCACTGCCCTGGTTGGGAAATCCACCCAAGCCTGAGAATGACTCGCTGTCTCTGCCCCCTCCTCCCAGCCGGTGAGTTCCTCTGACAGTGAGGCCCCTGAAGCTGACCCGGCAGGGAGGAGTGAGGACGACGAGGACAGGGGCGTCATGACTGTCACAGCCGTGACTGCTGCAGCTGCCAGCGACAGGATGGAGAGTGATTCAGACTCAGACAAGAGCAGTGACAACAGCAGTCTGAAGCGAAAAGCATCAACCTTGAAGGTAGGGGTGGGGTGGGGCAGGTGCACCTGGCCTGTGAGGGGCTGGTGGCCCAGCAATGCCCTGATTCTTTCTCCTTCCAGCCTGAAGTTGCATCCTGCAGCTTATTTACCCACTCCTGGTTTTTTAATCAGATTCTCGAAGGGTCCCAGTTGACCTCCTTAAAAGTTCTAGAGCAGGGTGGGGAACCTTTTTTCTGCCAAGGGCCACTTGGATACTTAGAACATTCTCGTGCCAGACAAAATTATCAACTTAAAAATTAGCCTGCTATATTTGGTCAAACATTTAATTAACTCACCTCTAATGCCTTGGCAGGCCAGACCAAATGATTTCTTGGGCCTTATACGGCTCTTGGGCCAGAATTCCCCACCCCTGTTGTAGAGTTTGAGCTCTTTCCCGGGATAAGAGGGGTCAGGTGGGAGACGGCTCTGCTGAGCACATATGCTTTTCTGGTCTGTTTGGGTTGCTCTCCCTCCAGATGTCGGTCTCAAAACGAGCCCGGAAGGCCTCCAGTGACCTGGATCAGGCTAGTGTGTCCCCATCTGAGGAGGAGAACTCTGAAAGCTCATCTGAGTCAGAGAAGACCAGTGACCAGGTGAACAGGTGGTTTGCTCCTTAGGTGGGTGGGGAGAGATGCACAGGTGGGAACTGAGCAGTGGCCAGCCAGTTGAATTCTGTTCAGCTCTCTTCTCTCTGCCCAGGATTTCACCCCTGAGAAGAAAGCCATGGTTCGGGTGCCACGGCGGGGCCCCCTGGCAGGACGGAAGAAAAAGGTAGAGGTGTGTTGTGTGTATTTTTAAGTATGTTTTCATTTTACTTATTTATTTTTGTTAAATACTTATATCTTTATTGATTTCAGAGAGGAAAGGAGAGGGGGAGAGAGAGATAGAAACATCAATGATGAGCGAGAATCATTGATTGGCTGCCTCCTGCACACCCCCTACTGGGGATTGAGCCTGTAACCCGGGCATGTACCCTGACCTCTTAGTTCCTGGGTTGACGCTCAGTCACTAAGCAACACCAGCCAGGCTAGAGGTGGGTGTTTTTTTTTTTTTCAGGCTCACCTGGGAGAAACTCTTAGAGCTTCTCTCAAGGTCACCAACCACTGTCCACAATTAGAGTCGGGTCCTTTTTGGAGGAGGATAGGGCGTAGGCCAGGGGACTGCTGACTTCCACCTCTGGCTTCACTGATGGCTTCAGCCCCTAGTTTCTGAGTACCATGTGTGCAGAGCACTTCCCTGAGCAGATGACCTATTTTTTGCTGCTCCTGTCTTTTACAGGTGTTGGCATCAGAAGGGAATGAAGCACTCTTAGTTGTCCCTTGTGTGTGTGTGTGTGTGTGTGAGAGAGAGAGAGAGAGAGAGAGAGAGAGAGAGAGAGAGGAAGCTGTGTGCATGTGTGCATGTGTGTATGTGTGTGTGAGAGAGAGCTGTGTGTGTGAGAGAGAGAGAGAGAGGAAGCTGTGTGCATGTGTGCGTGAGAGAGAGCTGTGTGTGTTGTGTGTGTGTGTGTGTGTGTATGAATGTATGGATGTATGTATTGTATGTGCTTGTGTGTGTATGAGCATGTGCATACCTGCACAAGTGTGCATGTGTGGTGTGTACAAATATGAGTGTGTTGTCTAGCATGTATAAGCTATGTACGAGTTATATACAAGCGTTATGTGTAGTGTGTGCATGTACACATGTGGATGTGAGTGTACATGTACAAGTGTGTGCTGGGGACTCAGGAGCTCGGGGGCAGAGACAGTGGAAGAGGGCAGCACATCTAGTTGGGCCTCCAGGCAAGATTTTAAAAAGCTCTTGCCACTGGGAAAAATCCTTGCACTTCACGCAGGAGGAGGGAGTCTGGGGAGGTTATGCACTGTGACCAAGGTGAAGGATCAGGCAGCTGTAGGCACATCCAGGGCTTCCTGTGATGCTAAGCCTAAAAAAGCTTTTTTGGGGGAGGCGAAATGTTGTGGGTTGGGGTCTATAAGGGGTGCTGGGGTCTGCTCTCTCACCTCCATGCCCCGGCCTCTTCCAGAAGCCGCCATCGGCCTCTGACTCAGACTCCAAACCAGAATCTGAAGGGGTCAAAGGTGAGCCAGTGGCCGTGGCCAGGTCGGCCTCTTCCTCCTCTTTGGCCTCCTCGTCCTCCTCCTCAGACTCCGATGTGTCAGTAAAGAAACCTCCCAGGAGCAGGAAGCCAGGTAGGGTAGCTGGCACTGGTTCTGACCTGGTTTCCTGGGGCCTGCCCTACATGGGCCCTCGCCTCTGGGCTGGGCTGTGGGGGTCCCCTGCCCCGCCTGGAGGACAGTGCAGAAGAAGGCCACCCTTTCTTTTTCGTAGCTGAGAAGCCTCCCCCCAAACCCCGCGGGCGGAAACCGAAGCCTGAGCGGCCCCCGAGCAGCTCAAGCAGTGACAGGTGGGTTGCTTCTGATAGGGTCCCCAGCCAGGCTGTGGGTGGGTCTGGAGCAGTGCCTTCTGAGGACCAGGCCCCCTCTCTAATTGGCCTGCACCCCCAGCGACAGTGAGGAGGTAGACCGAATCAGCGAGTGGAAGCGCCGTGATGAGGAACGGCGACGTGAGCTGGAGGCCCGGCGGCGCCGGGAGCAGGAGGAAGAGCTGCGGCGGCTACGGGAGCAGGAGAAGGAAGAGAAGGAGCGGAGGCGTGAACGGGCTGAGCGTGGGGAAGCCCTGCAAGGGGGCAGTGGGGGAAGCAGCGGCGATGAGGTCAGGGATGAGGAAGAGCCCGTCAGGAAGCAGCGTGGCCGGAAGGGTCGGGGACGGGGGCCCCAGTCCTCCTCTGACTCGGAGCCGGAGGCTGAGCTGGATAGAGAGGTGCGCCCAACCTGGCGGGGGTCATGGTAGCCCATGGGGGTTGATGGGGAAACATGGGTAACTGAAGAGGCTTCTCCCTAACACTCACCCCTTCAAGCAAGTCCATTCCTTTATCCAGCATGTTTATTGAGCACCTGCTGTGTACTAGACACTGTTCTGGGTGCTGGGGGTGTGGCACGAAAGCAGTGGGTGACACACAGAAACCCCCAATGTTAAGGAGCTGATATCCGAGGGAGGGAGAAAGAGTAAACAACATTGAAATGTTACATGGTGCTTTCCAGAGCATTCTGTGCTAAGAGGAATAAGGCAAAGGGAAGGACATGAAGTGTTGGGATGGGAGGGTTTCTATTTTAAATGGGGTAGACCCTAAAGGCTTCAGTTGAGAAGGTGACATGTAGGGATCTGAGTTAAGTGGGAGGTGATCTGGGAAGATAACATGGAGAACAACTTCCTAGACTGGGCATAGCCTGTGCAAAGGCCCTGGGGCAAGACCATGCCTGGCATGTTGGAGGAAGAAGAAGGGCTGTATGGCTGGATCAGAGTGAGCCAGGGGGAGAGAAGAAGGTGAGGTCAGGGAGGGAATGGAGTCAGGATGTGCAGGGCCTTGTGGACAGTGGGGAGGACTTAGACTTTTACCCTGAGGGAAGTGGGAGACCTGAAGGGCTGTATGCAGACAAGGGGTGAATCTGACTTAGATGTCCACACGTGTCCTCTGGCCACTATGGGGTAACAGCTTGTGGGGTGAGCATGGGAGCAGTCAGGAGGACTCTGATGCCAGCAAAGGGCAGTGGTGACAATCAAGCCCCATGTGTTGGTGTGGGCCTGAATCCGAGAGTGACTTCCAAGGTCCATCACGTTCTAGACCAGGATCCCACTTCACATGGGAATGGGGAAAGCCTGACAACACCCTGTTCTCTCCCAGTCGCTTTCCCTTGTCCCAAAGCGGGGACCAAGTTCCCTGCCTCAGGAAGTGTCCTGCTTGGAAGAAGGAATACGAAGGGCTGCCCCACTGTTGGTGGGCCTTTCAGAGCCTGAGCTCTGCTGCCAGGGATGGATGGGACACAGGGACCTTTCCCATTCCATCCTGTCCATTCTCCCAGCTCCCAGCAGTGTGAAGGTGGTGGCAGGAAGTGTTGTCTCCCCAAGGGGGGAGTTCAGGAGTTCAGAGCCAGCCCCTGCCGCTCCAGCCCCTCTATTTTGCTGCTGCAGGTGAAGAAATCAGCTAAGAAGTTGGAGCCACAAAACACAGAGCCCGTGAAGAGACCCAGCCAGAAGGAGAAGAAAGGGCGCCCTGAGGAGAAGCCCCGATCCAGGTCAGCACTCACTTGGCCTGTCTGCCCTACCTCCCCGAGGCCCATCCTGGTCCCCAGGTTCTCACTCCTCATTGGAGGGGCCCAGCTTCCAAATTTAGTTTGGTAAACAGATCCTGTTGAAGTGTCCCCTGTTCAGGATTGTGGTCCTTGACTGGGGTGTTCCAGACAACAAGGGAATGGGGGCCAGGGATGCTGCTCAACACACCATAGTATGCAGGATGCCCCCCCCGCAGAGAATGACCTGGCCCTGATGTCTGTAGTGCCAAAGGGGGGAACTGTCCCCAGACCAGTGGTTCTCAGGCTTTTTAAGTCCAAGACCCACTAGGTGTGGGGCCAGCACATCTCCCTGACATTTTGAAGTGGAATTCCAGCCACTGGTTGGAATCTGCCCACTGGGAACTTACAGCCAGACTGCCGAGTGGAGTATAGAACTGGAACCGTGTTAACGAGTGTTGCTGTTGTCTATGAGTGTCCAAGTGGAGCACCTTTTAATAACTCATTCACTGGGTCTTACATACTAGACATTAACCCGCAGCCACATATAAAAAAACAAAAAGAACTTTGAGATTTCACATGGTTTGTCCTAGGTGCCTGTCTTAGACCAGGTCACGATGGTCCCTGACCCCTCCTCACAGCTTTGGGGCCTCCTAAAGGTTTTCTTTAGCTCCAGCCCTTAGTGGGGAGGATGGCAGTGGTTGGGGCAGGGTGGCTTCGTGGATGTTGGTCAGAGGCCTAAAGGGATTGAGTCTTCACAGGCCCATGAAGGTGGAACGAACCCGGAAGCGGTCAGAAGGGTTCCCACCCGACAGGAAGGTTGAGAAGAAGAAAGGTGAGGGCCCAGCTGTCACAGTCGCTGCCAAGGTCCTGCAGCCCAAGGTTGCTGAGGTTGGGAGGGGGGCAGGTTCTTCTGTCACGTAGTGGTGCTCAGGCCCTTGGCCAAGTCTGGGCTTGGGAGCTTAGGCCCAGGCAGTGCATTCTCTCCTGGCCATAGAACCTTCCGTGGAGGAGAAGCTTCAGAAACTGCACAGCGAGATCAAGTTCGCCCTAAAGGTCGATAATCCGGTAAGACACACCTTGGGGTCATGAGGAGCCACTTTCCCTGATGAAGCAGTCCCTGCCACTCCTTCATGTCTAGAGCTCCCTTAGAAGTCTCCAGGAATTGAGGCAAATCCAGGGTTCCTTGGGGTGGGTGGGGCGGGGTGGGGCGGGATCCATTGTTTTTATTGTGTGTCCCCTAGCTGAGGGCCATCCTGATGTGCAGTGCTCAGTGTCCCTGCCAGCTGGTGCTGTGGGCAGGCCCCAAGATCCCTCCAAATCTGGGTCTTTCTGCAGCTCTTTCCACAGGGAAAGCCCTGAGGTGTCCTACTCTGACCTATTGGATCGCCTAGGTGCTGTCCCTCCTTACATCTTACTTCCCCACCCTCAGGATGTGAAGAGGTGTTTGAACGCACTAGAGGAGCTTGGGACCCTGCAGGTGACCTCGCATATCCTTCAGAAGAACACTGATGTGGTGGCCACGTTGAAAAAGGTACAGTTGGAGCCCAGGGTTGGAAACAGGCCAGGGTCTAGCCACAGCTGCCCTTGGTCAGTGAGGAGAGGGCCGGTGGACTGCCCAGGGGAGTGCCAGTCTCCGTGGGAGGTGCCCAGGTGGTGACAGCAATAGGGAGGGTCTCGGGGGCGGGGAGGGGGGGTGAGGCCAACTACACTCCCTGAGCCAGGCCTCTTGGCGGGCAGATTCGCCGTTACAAGGCCAACAAGGAGGTGATGGAGAAGGCTGCGGAGGTCTACACTCGGCTCAAGTCTCGGGTCCTGGGACCAAAGATTGAGGCCATTCAGAAGGCAACCAGGACTGGAGTGGAGAAGGAGCCAGCTGAGGCAGAGAAGCCTGAGGAGGCTCCGGTTGGAGAGGAGGCCCCGTCGGAGAGGGCGGAGGATGAGGCCAGTGCTGGTGAGCTGGGTGGGCTCCTCCCCTGATGACAATGGTGGTGTGTCCTGGTGCTGTCTGCGCAGGCCTGGCTTTGTCCCCAAGGCAGCTCGTGGCTGGTACACGCACACACCTATGCCCCTCATGGTCTCTGGACTCTCAGAGTCAGGCAGTGTAGGAGGGTGTGTGTGTGTGTGTGCGCCAAGTGTGTGTGAGCCAAGTGAGGCACAGGCCTTGGGCTGCAGCTGGAGGGTCATGGGTGAGCTGAGAGGAAAAAGGATGTTTCCAGCAGGGACAGTGGCCTTTGGGAGTGGGAGGTGTTCCTGCTGGCGTCACCTGGTCCTCATGACAGATGCTTAGAGTAGCCCTTCAGACTGGTGTTAAGTTGCCTCGGCTGAAGAAGCCTCAGCAGCCTGGGGGCTAGCCCAGCGGGGTGTTACCTCTGTCCCAGCCTCAGCACTCATTTACTGGCCCCTCCCTTCTTCAGGGGCCTGGGCTGGCTGCAGGAGCACATGCAGCCAGCTGTGGCCTGGTGGAGCTGATAGTCCCCATGCGACTGGGAGGCACAGAGGTAGAGGTGATTGTGGACACATGGGGCCAGGGTCCTTCAGGAGTGTCGAGGGTCCCCTCTCCCAAAGCTGGCTTGCTCTCCCACCTGCTCTCAATGGGAAGGGGACAGGGGTCCTGGGCAATAGCACCACAGTGTCGTATGACCCCTTTCCCTCCCCCAGATCTCTCAGCCTCAGTGAATGGTGAGGCCACATCCCAGAAGGGTGGGAGCATGGAGGACAAGGAACAGGAGGAAGGACAGAACTCGGAAGAGGGGCCAGTGGGGGGCTCCTCTGAAGACTTGTTACACAATGAGTAAGTGTCCCTGGGGCTTGTGGCACTGGGGGTGACTTTCTAAGAAAGAAGGGGTGGGGGGCGGGGGGAAACTTGCTGAGAAGGCACCCTGATGTCTGGGCTGCTTATCCTGGTCAGGGTCCCAGGGACTTGGCCCCCATGTGCTGGCCTCCCATCCCCTACCTTAGCAACAGACCCCTCAGGACGCCCCAGTTGAGGGAGCTGAGCTGCCCTGGGTCAGATCCTAGAGACAGTGGCTTCCTCCCAACTCTCCAGGAGTGGGTGCAGGCAGTCTCTTTCACAAGCACCCTCGAGTCTGGTGTGCGGCCTGCTGAGAACCCCAGACCATTCAACACACACCCACTGCATTGGGCACGGTGGGATGAGCCTAGGGCTTTTAGTTTGTCAGTGGTAGACGGAGATAGACAGACAGAAAGGCAGTTTGCTCACCCCCACCGTGCTGTGCTTCACCAGCAGCGCGAGGGAGGGCCCCGACCTGGACGGGCCAGGGAAGGACCGGCAGGAGCGCCAGAGGGCGCACGTGGACTCTGAGTCCCTGGACGACGAGGACAGCTGAGCCCCGGGCAGCCCGGCGGCCAGGCCCCGCCCGTCATGTAGATGCCCGTAGGCCTGCCCCACTCCTTCCTGGCCGCCCAGGGAGCAGAGAACTGTTGGGGAGATGCTGTGCTCTTCATTTGTATTTGTCCCTCGGGATTTTTTTTCTGCCCAATTTCTGTGATTTCCAACCGACATGAAATGACTATAAAGGGTTTTTTTAATGAAAAAAAATCACTTTTATTGGCTTGGTTTTCTAGTGTTACTGGTGCAGCTGGGCTAGAATGGGGAGAGGTCTGTAGCTGTCAAGGGCCCTATTGGGGACAAAGGGTTTAAGCCATAGTGTCACCCTATACAGTGAATGTGAGCTTGGTTTTAATGGTGTTCCCTGCCCGGCAGGCCTGATGGTGAAGAAATGGGGTGGGAGCAAGGCCTTTCCAAAAATAATAAAGGAAAAATAAAACTCTCTGAACTCCGAGGCTCAAATGGAAGCTGTGGTTTGATGTCCTGGGTTTGGCTGCCCAGTGCCCAGAAAGGAGAAACAAAGAGTTTTTCCGGGACAGTGGCTACCACGTTCTCCCCAGAAGCCGCTGCCTTGCTCCACTGACTCAGTCGTTTTCCCTCTTGCCCAGACTGCAGGTGGCACTGTGAGCCCCCGCCCACCTCCCCCCAAGTCAAGAACCAGTGTGCTTGGCACTGCCAGTTCAGGGCATTCAGGCCAGGAAGTGTCCTGTGGGTTGTTTCCTTTACACGTTCAGAGAGCATAAGCGCTGGGGGCAGGCCTCCCTGTGTGACATTGGGCAAGTGGCACTCCCACTCTGGGCTTCTCTTTTCTCACCTGGACAGGGGCTGACTCTAGCCTCACAGGGAAGTCTTGTGGATTTAGATGGAGGATGTGTGTGTGACTCCCAGCCAGGCACCTGCCCTCGGCAGTTTCTGGCTAAACAGTGGCCTTCTTTGTGTCCCCCTGTCCTGGGTGAGTCCACCCATCCTAGCTAAGAGGGAGACTGTGGTATGGCAGGGGTTTCTTGAGACCTGCCCACCCCCCATTTGGTTTGGCTGGACTTGAAGTCAGGTCACTTTGCTGGGTTTCTGTGAATAGCTGAATTCCCAGTGTTTTCACCTCTGATAACCTTATGTGTTGGAGGTCGAGGAAAGAAAGTCTCGGAAGGTTCACTGACTGGTTCCTTTGTCAAGCCAGGTGCCAGCACCCCAGTGCAGAGTCCCTCCCAGATGCTGGCAGCCTTTGGTAACCCTTAAGGAGAGCGAGGCCATTCATCCTTGAGCTCAGAGCACCTCATCATTTCTGAGAAGAGGGTGCAGTGTGGGGGCGTGCTGTCGGCCTGGTGCAGGTTCTGGGAAGATGGAAGCTGGACCCGGCTTGGGCTGCTGGTGTTCTGATGTCCAGCTCCCAGATGGAGAGAGGCCTAGGCCAGTGAGGGAGAATTTCTTGGATGAACATCCTGAGTTTTCATATCTGGGGACAGGGGCAGGGGGCTTGGCCCTCTGGCTGGGGTTGCAGGGATGCTCCCCACCATTGCAGGCCCTAGTCTCTAGGCTGGAGCACGTTACCAAGCCCTGAAGGAACATTCAGCACCTTTTGTCCCATCCTCCCTGGGGCCCTGCCCCCTGTGGGGAAGCCCTTTCATTCCGCCATAGGCAGCCTCTGGGCTCAGATGCCCCAGGGACCAGAACCTCAGCTCTGTGATCCTGTGATTGGCCTTTAGGACAGGGCAGGTGGGCAAGCAGAAGAGGCAGGAAGGGGCTTGATTTGTAGCCCCCCCAAAGCCCCTCTAAACAATGCAGTCCCCCAAAGCCCTTTATCTAGGCCACATTCAGCAAAGGCAGTTGGGACCCTGCCTCCGGATGGTGGTGGCATTCTGGTACATTGTGGTGCAAGGTGTTTGCTAGGTCTGGGGTAGATGCTTTCAAAGTGAGTACAGAGGAGCAGGACTACCCTCTAAGCTGGTAACTGAAGGCCCAGACTGGGGTGGAAGACCCTCATCCCCTGCAAAGACGATGGGGCTCCTAGTGGGGACTGCTAGGAGAATCTTCTAGACTCAGGCACATTTCACTTCTCTTTCGTAACTGGAGTGCTTGCTCAGGTTCTTCAAGTGCAGGCCCTCTGTCAATGGTCTTAGCAACCCTGGGCTCCTAGGCCAGCCATGCTTGGGAAGAAAGGTAGATGGGGCAGTCCCAGAGCTTCAGGGAGTTGGGGCTGGGGAGGCTCTGAGAAGGACCTACAGTTGTTGCCCACTAGGGTGCAGGTCAAAGGGCCCCACCAGCCAGCTGAGCGGGGGGCTATGCTGCACGCTCTCCAGCAGTTTCTCCAGCCCTTGCCAGGCCTGGCCTACACTCTCACGGCTCTGAGCCAGGCGCTCGGCTGGCAGCTCTGCAATGGAGCTGGCAGAGGAGACGACGCCATAGAGCTCACAGAGGCTGTGCCTCGCCTGCCTGACCGGCTGCTGGAGCTCGGCCGGGAGACCCTGGAGGCTGGAGGCTAGGGTGCTGTAAGCCACGTGGAGCTGCTGGATGAGTCCACACGTCCTGGACAGAGCCCCCAAGTCTGACACCTGCAGGAAGAGGGGGAGAGGTGAGCAGTGGTCAGAGAGGAGAAGACCCTGGGAGCCTTGTCTTGTACGTACCTCTTGGGTACCGGCTTTATCTGTCCATGGCTGTCCTTCTGGAGCCTGCTTGGCCTTTTCAATCTGTAAAGAGCCCAGCAGAGAAATGAGGGCTTTTGGCAAGGACCTTTCACACACTTTCTCCTAAGAATGGCATGAGGAGCTGGGGTGGGTACTCCCTGGCCTGGAGCTGTGTGTCTAGGCCTTCGTGTGGCATGGTTGGGAGTGCCACAAGTTTAGAGCCAGCTGCCCCTGATAGGCCTGTCTTCTCTTGTAAAGTGGCAATAATCCAAATTCTCATGAGGTCTTCAGGGAGATCAAATAACAGATGATGCAATCTTGTCACCCCCCAACTCTAAGCCCTCACGTGGCTCCCCATTCCCTGTTGGATAAAAACAACACCTCCCTGTGGTCTGTACAATCTGCCCCCAGGGCATCTCAGACCTCATCTCCCGCTAACACCGCATCATGATCACTGTACATCACTGAACCCTATATCCCTGGGCTCCCCCTATCCCGTTCCCACCTTCACTTCATCCTGTCACCCCAGCTGCCTTTCTGTTCCTTGAATACATAGCTTGTTATTGGGCACTCTGGTGTTGTTTTTTAATTGATTTTATTTTTTAAAAATACGTTTTTATTGATTTTAGAGAGAGAAGAAAGGAGAGAGAGAGAGAAAGAAAGAAACATCAATAAGAGAGAAACATCAATTGGCTGCCTCCTGCACACCCCCTACTGGGGATGGAGTTCACAATCCGGACATGTGCCCTGACTGGGAATCAAACCCATGGTTCATAGGTCGATGTTCAACCACTGAGACATCTCAACCAGGCTTAAACTGATTTTAGAGAGGAAAGGAGAGAGAGAAAAAAACATTGATTTGTTTCGCTTATTTGTACATTCACTAGAGGCCTGGTACACAAAATTCGTGCACAAGGGTTGGAGGGGCCCTCAGCCCAGCCTGCAAGCTCGCCAATCCGGGACCCGTTGGGGGACATTTCTCTCACAATCCTGGACTGCTGGCTCCTAATCGCTCACCTGCCTGCTTGTCTGGTCCCCCCTAACTGCCTCCCCGGGGGGTGGGGGCAGGGGGCTGGTCAGCCCAGCTTGCACCCTCTCCAATCTGGGACCCCTCAGGGGATGTCTAACTGCTGGTTTAGGCCCTATCAGTCAGACATCCCTCTCACAATTCTGGACCACTGACTTCTATTCACTCACCTGCCTGCCGGCCTGATCGTCCCCAACTGTCCCCCTCTGCCAGCCTGGTTGCCCCTAACTGCCCCCCCTGCCTGTCTGGTTGCCACTCACAGCCTGCTGTTCAGTCGTTTGGTTATCCCTCACTAACCCCCCTGCCGGCCTGGTCGCCCCACACATACTGCTGTTCAGTCGTGTGGTTGTCCCTCACTAACCCCCCTACCGGCCTGGTCGTAGGCAGCCATCTTGTGAGGGTGTGAGGGTTAATTTGCATATCACCTCTTTATTATATAGAGTTGGTTGATTCTTATATGTGCCCTGACCGGGGATTGAACCTGCAACCTTGGCATATTGGGATGATGCTCTAACCAACTGAGCTACCCAGTTAGGACTGGGCACTCTCTTCTTATGGTCCCCACTTCTCCCCAACTCTGCATGGCTCTCTCCTTGGCATTCACAATGTGGCTCAAAGGGGCGCTCTCCTGCCCAGCCCAGCCCCTCTCTGTCTGCATGGTTGTCTTGTTTCCTTCTTTGCATCCCTTTTTGTAGGTACAGCATTCCCCTCTTATGGTGAGTTTCACTTTCCACAATTTCAGTTCCTGCAGTCAACCACGGTTCAAAAATATTAAAGGAAAAACTCCAGAAATAAACAATTCATAATTTTTAAATGGCACGCTGTTCTGAATAGTGTGATGAGATCTCAAATGGCCCTGCTCTGTCCCACCAGGGGCGTGACCCATCCCTTTGTCCAGTGTCTCCACTCTGTAGATGCCCCCACCTATTAGTCACACAGTAGCCGTATCAGTTATCAAATCAATTATTGGGGTATCACAGTGCTCATGTTCAAGTCACCCTTATTTTACTTAATGCCACAGTAACATCACTTATAATATGTTATAATTGCTCTATTTTATTATTACTGTTAATCTCTCACTGTGCCTAAATTATAAATTAAACTTTATCATAGGTATGTATGTGTAGGAAAAAACAGTATATTTAGGGTTCAGTCTATCCATGGTTTCAGGCATTCACCGGGAGTCTTGGAATGTCTCTCCCAAAGATATGGGGGACTACTGTATTTGGTTTGGTTGTACATCTCCCTCTCTGGGACACAAGCGCCATGAGAACAATCTGTGGCCATCTTAGTGGCTGACAGATGTCGGGTCACTGCCTGTGGTAGGGGGAACCATGGGGAGATATTCTGAGAAAGGCACCCTGGAGAGGGGAACATTCTTACCAGCCTGATGGAGTCCTCAAGCTGGGCCAGTGTGGCCCTAGCCTGGAACTGGCCATGCTGCAGATGGCTCAGGGTATGCTCGAAAGCCCGCTGGCGAAAGCCGTGGGCCAGGTCACCGAGACGCACGAAGTAACTGCTCTGGTCTGCTGCGGGTACCCTGGGCCCAGGCTCAGAAGCCACCAACTGAGCTGGAAGGGAAGATGGGATTACTCAACCCAAGAGTCCCCTTGTGGCATCCAGATCTTGGGTTGGACAGATGACAAGCACCCACTAGGACCGCTAGTCCTTACCTTGCTCCTCAGCGTTCATGGGGTGGAAGATCTCCCGCAGTTCCTCTGGGAGTGTCATGAAGCCCGTGACACCTTCATGGCTGTGCATGGTGGCCATGCACCCCGCATCCTCTGTGCCCAGTGAGGTTCCTTGTGTGAATGCTGCCACAGTGGAACCAAGGCTCTGGGTACTTGCAATAGGTTCTGTGGCAAGGACATGGCTTGCACAGAGAGTGTCTGGGAGGCTGGAGACCATGCAGGATGAAGCCTCCAGGGGGTTCAGCACAGTTTGTTGCCCAAATTTGTCTGTCTCCTGGTCATTGGTGAGTCCACCATAGGAGCTTTCCCCAGCACCAGGTAACCAATTCTGTATAGTGCCCAGACCAGTCTGGACAGCGCCCTTGGTCAAACCCATTGCCCCATTGAGGCCAGTGGATACTGTGTCTTTGGTGCCAGTCAAGAAGGTCTTGGAGGTGTCCACACCGGTCTGGACAGCACACTTGGCCATACCCATTGCCCCAGTGAGTCCAGTGGACACCGTGTCTTTGGTTCCCTTAAGAACAGTCTTCGAAGTATTTATGCCAGTTTGGGCGGCACCCTTAGCTACACCCATTGCCCCGGTGAGGCCAGTGGACACTGTGTCTTTGGTGCCAGTTAGGATAGTCTTGGAGGTGTCCATACCAGTCTGGACGGCACTCTTGGCCACACCTACTGCACCGGGGAGTCCAGTGGACACAGTGTCTTTGGTGCCAGTTAGGATAGTCTTGGAGGTGTCCATACCAGTCTGGACGGCACTCTTGGCCACACCTACTGCACCGGGGAGTCCAGTGGACACAGTGTCTTTGGTGCCAGTTAGGATAGTCTTGGAGGTGTCCATACCAGTCTGGACGGCACTCTTGGCCACACCTACTGCACCGGGGAGTCCAGTGGACACAGTGTCTTTGGTGCCAGTTAGGATAGTCTTGGAGGTGTCCATACCAGTCTGGACGGCACTCTTGGCCACACCTACTGCACCGGGGAGTCCAGTGGACACAGTGTCTTTGGTGCCAGTTAGGATAGTCTTGGAGGTGTCCATACCAGTCTGGACGGCACTCTTGGCCACACCTACTGCACCGGGGAGTCCAGTGGACACAGTGTCTTTGGTGCCAGTTAGGATAGTCTTGGAGGTGTCCATACCAGTCTGGACGGCACTCTTGGCCACACCTACTGCACCGGGGAGTCCAGTGGACACAGTGTCTTTGGTGCCAGTTAGGATAGTCTTGGAGGTGTCCATACCAGTCTGGACGGCACTCTTGGCCACACCTACTGCACCGGGGAGTCCAGTGGACACAGTGTCTTTGGTGCCAGTTAGGATAGTCTTGGAGGTGTCCATACCAGTCTGGACGGCACTCTTGGCCACACCTACTGCACCGGGGAGTCCAGTGGACACAGTGTCTTTGGTGCCAGTTAGGATAGTCTTGGAGGTGTCCATACCAGTCTGGACGGCACTCTTGGCCACACCTACTGCACCGGGGAGTCCAGTGGACACAGTGTCTTTGGTGCCAGTTAGGATAGTCTTGGAGGTGTCCATACCAGTCTGGACGGCACTCTTGGCCACACCTACTGCACCGGGGAGTCCAGTGGACACAGTGTCTTTGGTGCCAGTTAGGATAGTCTTGGAGGTGTCCATACCAGTCTGGACGGCACTCTTGGCCACACCTACTGCACCGGGGAGTCCAGTGGACACAGTGTCTTTGGTGCCAGTTAGGATAGTCTTGGAGGTGTCCATACCAGTCTGGACGGCACTCTTGGCCACACCTACTGCACCGGGGAGTCCAGTGGACACAGTGTCTTTGGTGCCAGTTAGGATAGTCTTGGAGGTGTCCATACCAGTCTGGACGGCACTCTTGGCCACACCTACTGCACCGGGGAGTCCAGTGGACACAGTGTCTTTGGTGCCAGTTAGGATAGTCTTGGAGGTGTCCATACCAGTCTGGACGGCACTCTTGGCCACACCTACTGCACCGGGGAGTCCAGTGGACACAGTGTCTTTGGTGCCAGTTAGGATAGTCTTGGAGGTGTCCATACCAGTCTGGACGGCACTCTTGGCCACACCTACTGCACCGGGGAGTCCAGTGGACACAGTGTCTTTGGTGCCAGTTAGGATAGTCTTGGAGGTGTCCATACCAGTCTGGACGGCACTCTTGGCCACACCTACTGCACCGGGGAGTCCAGTGGACACAGTGTCTTTGGTGCCAGTTAGGATAGTCTTGGAGGTGTCCATACCAGTCTGGACGGCACTCTTGGCCACACCTACTGCACCGGGGAGTCCAGTGGACACAGTGTCTTTGGTGCCAGTTAGGATAGTCTTGGAGGTGTCCATACCAGTCTGGACGGCACTCTTGGCCACACCTACTGCACCGGGGAGTCCAGTGGACACAGTGTCTTTGGTGCCAGTTAGGATAGTCTTGGAGGTGTCCATACCAGTCTGGACGGCACTCTTGGCCACACCTACTGCACCGGGGAGTCCAGTGGACACAGTGTCTTTGGTGCCAGTTAGGATAGTCTTGGAGGTGTCCATACCAGTCTGGACGGCACTCTTGGCCACACCTACTGCACCGGGGAGTCCAGTGGACACAGTGTCTTTGGTGCCAGTTAGGATAGTCTTGGAGGTGTCCATACCAGTCTGGACGGCACTCTTGGCCACACCTACTGCACCGGGGAGTCCAGTGGACACAGTGTCTTTGGTGCCAGTTAGGATAGTCTTGGAGGTGTCCATACCAGTCTGGACGGCACTCTTGGCCACACCTACTGCACCGGGGAGTCCAGTGGACACAGTGTCTTTGGTGCCAGTTAGGATAGTCTTGGAGGTGTCCATACCAGTCTGGACGGCACTCTTGGCCACACCTACTGCACCGGGGAGTCCAGTGGACACAGTGTCTTTGGTGCCAGTTAGGATAGTCTTGGAGGTGTCCATACCAGTCTGGACGGCACTCTTGGCCACACCTACTGCACCGGGGAGTCCAGTGGACACAGTGTCTTTGGTGCCAGTTAGGATAGTCTTGGAGGTGTCCATACCAGTCTGGACGGCACTCTTGGCCACACCTACTGCACCGGGGAGTCCAGTGGACACAGTGTCTTTGGTGCCAGTTAGGATAGTCTTGGAGGTGTCCATACCAGTCTGGACGGCACTCTTGGCCACACCTACTGCACCGGGGAGTCCAGTGGACACAGTGTCTTTGGTGCCAGTTAGGATAGTCTTGGAGGTGTCCATACCAGTCTGGACGGCACTCTTGGCCACACCTACTGCACCGGGGAGTCCAGTGGACACAGTGTCTTTGGTGCCAGTTAGGATAGTCTTGGAGGTGTCCATACCAGTCTGGACGGCACTCTTGGCCACACCTACTGCACCGGGGAGTCCAGTGGACACAGTGTCTTTGGTGCCAGTTAGGATAGTCTTGGAGGTGTCCATACCAGTCTGGACGGCACTCTTGGCCACACCTACTGCACCGGGGAGTCCAGTGGACACAGTGTCTTTGGTGCCAGTTAGGATAGTCTTGGAGGTGTCCATACCAGTCTGGACGGCACTCTTGGCCACACCTACTGCACCGGGGAGTCCAGTGGACACAGTGTCTTTGGTGCCAGTTAGGATAGTCTTGGAGGTGTCCATACCAGTCTGGACGGCACTCTTGGCCACACCTACTGCACCGGGGAGTCCAGTGGACACAGTGTCTTTGGTGCCAGTTAGGATAGTCTTGGAGGTGTCCATACCAGTCTGGACGGCACTCTTGGCCACACCTACTGCACCGGGGAGTCCAGTGGACACAGTGTCTTTGGTGCCAGTTAGGATAGTCTTGGAGGTGTCCATACCAGTCTGGACGGCACTCTTGGCCACACCTACTGCACCGGGGAGTCCAGTGGACACAGTGTCTTTGGTGCCAGTTAGGATAGTCTTGGAGGTGTCCATACCAGTCTGGACGGCACTCTTGGCCACACCTACTGCACCGGGGAGTCCAGTGGACACAGTGTCTTTGGTGCCAGTTAGGATAGTCTTGGAGGTGTCCATACCAGTCTGGACGGCACTCTTGGCCACACCTACTGCACCGGGGAGTCCAGTGGACACAGTGTCTTTGGTGCCAGTTAGGATAGTCTTGGAGGTGTCCATACCAGTCTGGACGGCACTCTTGGCCACACCTACTGCACCGGGGAGTCCAGTGGACACAGTGTCTTTGGTGCCAGTTAGGATAGTCTTGGAGGTGTCCATACCAGTCTGGACGGCACTCTTGGCCACACCTACTGCACCGGGGAGTCCAGTGGACACAGTGTCTTTGGTGCCAGTTAGGATAGTCTTGGAGGTGTCCATACCAGTCTGGACGGCACTCTTGGCCACACCTACTGCACCGGGGAGTCCAGTGGACACAGTGTCTTTGGTGCCAGTGAGGACTGTCTTGGTGGTGTCCACACCAGTCTGGACAGCACCCTTGGCCATTCCTATTGCCCCAGTGAGGCCAGTGGACACTGTGTCTTTGGTGCCAGTCAGGATGGTCTTAGAGGTGTCCACACCTGTCTGAACAGCACCCTTGGCCATTCCCATTGCTCGGGTTGGGGCAGCGGACACTGTGTCTTTGGTGCCAGTCAGGATCGTCTTGGAGGTGTCCACACCAGTTTGGACGGCACCCTTAGCCACACCCACTGCCCCGGTGAGGCCAGCGGACACTGTGTCTTTGGTGCCAGTCAGGACTGTCTTGGTGGTGTCCAGGCCCCCCTGTACAGCCCCTGTCACCATATTCACAGCACCAGTCACTCCACTGCAGATGGTGTTCTTGGTGTCAGTCAACACCATCTTGGTGGTATCCACACCAGTCTGAAAGGTTCCTTTGGCTATATCCACTGTCCCTGCGACCCCACTGGCCACAGCCTCCTTGGTTCCAGTGTGCTCAGGCTGGGACATGCCAAGAGCTCCCTGAAGCACACCTTTAGCTGAGTCTGTCACGTTGGCCACTCCGGAGGAGATGGCATCTTTCGTTTTGGTCATCGTGGAGCACACCTGGTCCTTCACCCCAGAGATCATCTGATGAAAAAGGACGTGTGTGGTCAAGAGCAGAACTGGGAGGCAGACTTCTGCCAGCCTGATTCCTGATGGGCCTGGTAAGTGGTATCTGTCACCCAGAGGCCCTGCCTCCTTCTTCCCACCCCCGAGCTACCCATGGCCTTCCAGGACACAGCCATCACAAGCCCCATCACTACGTCAAATTACTCCTCTGATCCAGTAGGTCCCCTGCTGACAGCGGGTCCCTAACACCTCTGCAACCCTTGACAAGGTGCCTTGGTGGTATCCATGCCTTAGGCTCAGCAAGCCATTGAATTATGTTTTTTTGTTCGTTTTTAGCAGAATTTGAGCCTGGTTTCCCCATTACAGTGGGGAGACCAAATTGTTCATTAAAATGAATGTATTCAACTAAGAGAAGGGAATAAACATTTGGAAAAGTGGTAACCACACAAGTAAGGGACAAGTATTGGGTTCGAGCCATAGGAAATTGTCAATAACTAACTATTTTTAACCTACCCAATGGCAGTTTCAACCAATACCAAAGGGTTGTAATGGCCTCAGGGTTGCCACCACTCAGGTTCAGCCATGAGTGTGCTATTTTTAATTCAGTGATTCTCACCTGGGGAGATCCAGCGCCCCCCCCCCCATCTCCCCAGAGACATTGGGCAAGTTTGGGGACATCTGTGATTGTTGTGACTGGGGGCACAGGGCGCTACTTACATTGATCGCCTGTGGGCCTGGCATGCTGTGCAACACCCCATAGTGCCCAGGACAGACCCACAACCAAGAATGATCCTGCCCCAAATAGCCACAGTACTGACATTGAGAAGTTTATTCTCATTACCTGCTTCCCGCCCAGAATTAAATCAAGTGGGCACCTTGGGATCTGCGCCCACAGAGACCCAGGTTCAAATCTCAGCTTTCTTGTAAAAGCCACATTCCCCGCTCTGAGCCAGTTTCTGAAAAGTGATTAAAATAGCACCACCTTCACGGATTATGGATTAAGGATTATCTGCACTTTGCAGATAGTAGGTGTTCAGTTAACATGAGTGGAGAGGAGTAGAAAAGAATTGCATAAATGGAGAAGGGGTGAGGGGTCTGTTTTAATTTCAGCCAGAAGGACCTGTTGAGGTTCTTCCCCTTCTGAGATGCTAAGATCTGCTTGGGCTGCGGGCAGAGGGAGACTAGGAAGACCGGAGTGGGGGCATGTGCTGGGCGGAAGAGTTCCTATCAGGGCTATGCACCCTCTGCGGCCTCAGCTGGCTTACATCAGTCCCTCCACTTGGCCCAGCCTTGGGGACAGGATAACATGGGCAGGCCTCATGTGTTCAGGACCAAGGGTGGATGCAGCGTTGGTGTAGTTCAGCCTCTGACTGCCCCTGGGTTCAAGTCCCAAACTACCGTGACCTGCTATATGACTTTTGGCAGGCGGCTCAGCTTCTCTGTGCCTCAGCTGTCGTGCGGGGTACTACTTACTCCCTTCCTCACAGGGTGGTTGGGAGGATTAACTATTAAGCAGCACGTATAAAGCACAGTGTCCAGAGCCTGACACACAGTGAGTTGCCGCTGTTTGGTTCCCATCATGTTAGAGAGTGAGGGGTGGGCGGTCTGTAGTTTGGAGCCTGTCCATGTGGGCAGTGAGGCAGTACTGCACCCATTTCACAGATGTGGCAGTGGAGGCTTAGAGGGATGTCTGCTCTCTCCTTGGGCAGGAACCAAAACATTCCCGAGGGAGGCAGAGGCCATCAGACCAGACTCTGACAGCCACTCACCTTGTCCGAAGGCGACGGCAGCTTTTCCACCTCCCTGGCCATCTGCTTCGGGTCGGTAGCTGCTATGGGGACAGAAGCTGGTCAGGCACCCCAGGGAATGCGAGGGAAGCGGGCTGGCATCAGCTGCTCTGGTGCCCATTGCGCAATTGGCGGGCACAGCCCAAAAGGTCAGGAATGTCCCAGCCACTCCGCCAGGGACAGCAGGAGGTGACATCTGTGGCCATGGGCTTGGCTCCTTTCAACCCCCCAGGACCTCAGTCCCCTGGAACTGAGGATCTCCCTGGTGTTTTCTCCACCTGGGTCCTGGGTGCTGGACGCCCACCCAGGGAGATTGCAGGGAGAGGAGTCAGGGCCCCGCCCCACCTCTGCTACAGCTGGCAGTTGCCTGTCAGGCCTGGGTATGTGGAGCAGAAGTCAGCTGCCAAGGGCTCGGCCCAGAATGAGGCCTAGCCCGGGCAAACACCCAAACCTGGGTCTTCTCCCCCTCCCCCACCCCTGCACCAGCCCCCCGATGTGTCCCGAGTACTCTGGCTGAGTAACGAGGGTGGGGAGACCCCTAGGCTCTGCCATCCGAGGGAAGCCACTGTCCCTCTTGGGGAACCAGGATTGCTATCCCCAACAAGGTCTGCCTGCAGAACACCCAGGCCCTGGTCCACAGGCATCAGAAATGGGTGATGGGAGGTGGGGTGGGGGTGGAAAGTGTGGGTGGTACTGAAGGGAGATAGGCTGTGTTCACACCCCCACTTTTTCTGATTATGCACCTTGGGCCATTCACTTGCCATATTTATGCCTCAGTTTCCTCATCTGGTGCTAAATGAGTGTTGCCAGTCATGCAGTGTCTATTTAGATGATGCAGGCACATATGAAATGTCCCAAAGTGGCCAGAAGTCCCTGCTAGGGGATTTCCTATTCCGGGAGTCTCCCCAGACCCCCCACCCTATCGAGCTGTGTACTCACCCTGGGCCTGGGGATGGGCGGCCTCGGGGGTAGGAGTACCTGTGGAATCAGCTACTGGCTGGGCCTCTCCTGCTGAGCTGTGAGCGTTGGCCACCAGGTTCCGGGCAGAACTGAAGCCAGGCAGGAACCCCAAGAAGTTGCTCAGGGTCTATGTGGGGAGGGGACAGCATGAGCAGGCTGGGCCGAGATGGGATGGGGTGGGGGAAAGCATCAGACAACCCTGGGCTTCCACACCTCTCAGGCTCTTGTTTTGGGGTGACCTTGAGTTTCAAGCCTCAGTTTCCTAGTCTGGACAATGGGCAGATGCAGCCGGCTTCCCATGGAAGGAGGAAAAGGTCCTCCTTTGAGTCTCCAAGGCCTTCTTCCACAGCCCCCATTTCACAAATGGGGAAACTGAGGCTAAGAGAGGTGCTGTGGCTAGCCGAGGGTCTCAAAGTAGGAAAGGAGCTGAAGTCTGCCCCCACCCCCAGCTTGGGACAGGAGGGAAGAGTTAGCACCTTGGCTCTCAGAGCCCTCCCACCCCACCCAGAAAACTCCCAGATCTGAGGGCTGTGGCGGTCACCTTTGCAAGGTTCTGGGGGTCTCCAGGCCTTAGCAGGGATCTCCCCCTCCCATACCTCTCCTCACCTTGCCCTTGGGTTTGTGGGGCTTCCGGCCTCCTTCCTCTTGAGCAGACATGTTAATACTCTAAGCAGCTGGGAGGGGGCAGAGATGGTTCATAAATGGGGTTCCCATGCCTCCTGCCCCTCACCCATAGCCCCCAGACTTTCCCTGACACCCACCTGGAGACCTTGCCTCACCCTGGCATTGCTCACCTGGACTGCGAGAGGGTCTTTTGGAGTGACTGGCGGCGCAGCTGGCAGCTGGCTCTGCTTTCAGCTCCCAGGCCTTATAGGGTCTGGGGCAGGCGCAGGCCTGGCCTGCAGAGGCAGGCAGCCAGCCTGCTGGGGGAGGGCCCTGGAGGGTCACGTGCCTGCCTGCCCTGCCCAGCTTGCATGGGCCCCGGGCCCAGCACCTTTCCCCTGCTCTCAGTACTGGGCCACCTCTGCCCACAGCACCCGCCCCACCAAGCTGAGTGATTCCCAGGCCATCCTATGTTCCTGAGACACAGCCTATGTGCCCTCTTGGTCTATTCTTTCCATCCATGAGATGGACATGGTTCAAATCTCAGTTATGGGATGCCTTGGCTGCAGTTTCCCCTTCAGACTCCTCACTGGCCCACAGTGTTGTGCCCTTCATTTCCCCTGGCTCTTGCCTCTTTGATTAGTCCAGCCACAGGGGCCTCCTTGCGATTTCTCCAAATCTTTGGGCATGGTCCTGCCTCAGGGCCTTTGCATGGGCTATGTCTTCTGCCTATAGCACTTTCCCCCAAACATCCACATAGCTCCCTCCCCGTGTTCCCTGCAATAGAACAGTACCTGGCACACAGTTGGCACTTAATAAATGTTTGATTAAATGGGCCAACTCATAGGGTGGTTGTGAGTGTGCAATGAGGTCACACATGTAACCTGTTTATCCCTGTGCCTGGTACCCAGCAGGTGCTCAGCAGACATTAGCTTAGCATGGTCCAGGCAGAGAGGAGCAGCATCTGTCCTCGGCAGGGATGGGACATGTCACTCTCTGGAAGGGACTTCTCTTGAGCAAGGGGACAAAACAGACCAAAACAGCTCCAACAGAGCCTGGAACATAGGATGGCTTGTGACTCACTCAGCTTGGTGGGGGCGGGTGCTGTGGGCAGAGGTGGCCCAGTACTGAGAGCAGGGGAAAGGTGCTGGGCCTGGGGCCCATGAGAAGTAGGCCTGGTAGGCTCGGGCCAATCCAAGGTGGCTTCCTGGAGGAGGTATTTTGTACCTGAGGCCACAGAGCCAGGAAGTGGCAGAGACAGGATTTAGACCCAGACCCTGAGCCTGTGTGTAGAGCGGGCTGTCTGTGGATGGGTGCCCAGATGAGCAGAGGAGTGACTGCCATACCCTTTCTGGCCTGCCCCTGAAACAAGGATCACAGTCATGCTGGTGGGGGTTGGGAAAGATCCAGCTGGTGGCTCTGGGCTCTGAGCTGGGAGAAGGGAGGGTCCTGCTGTTGGGCCTGATGACCCTCAGGTTGTCTCCTTGGAGTCAAACAGTCAAGGAACAAAAGGGGGATTCCCCAGCCTCTCTCCTTAGCCAACACTTCCTAAAGGTGACATTGCAGGATTGGGGAGCTGGATCCTGGGTGTGTCCCTCCCCCCAGCAAAAGTAATAAAAATGGCCCGACTGGTGTGGCTCTGGTTGAGCATCAACCTATGAACCAGGAGGTCACGGTTCGATTCTCAGTCATGACACATGCCTGGTTTGTGGGGGTCCCCAGTGTCTCAGTCATGACACATGCCTGGTTTGTGGGCTCGATCCCCAGTGTGGAGCATGCAGGAGACAGCCAATCAATGATTCTCTCTTATCGATGTTTCTATTGCTCTCTCTCCTCCTTCCTCTCTGAAATCAATACCAAGTCAGGTTTTGTCCCCTTTCTGGCCACAGCTCTCCAGGGCTCCCACCTCCCTTGGCCCAAGTTCTCCCTGTGGCCCATAGGCCCTGGACGACTTGCCTCTGTCCTCTCTCCCTGCCTTCATGTACTCCCTTTTTCCCGCCACTCTGCTCCAGCCACACAGGCCTCCTTGCTGTTTCTCCAACAGGCCAGGCAAGGTCCTGCCCTGGGGCCTTAGCACAGGCTGTGCCTTCTACCTGGAATGTTCTCCAGTCTTTGCTCATATGTCACCTCCTCAGAGAGGCCTTTCTGGAACCCCTCTTTTATTTAAAAATATACATCTTTCCTCAAATGCCCACATACTACCCATTGTCCTCCCCTTTTATTTTTCTTATTCTACTAACACTAAAAATAGTAATTTACTTATTTTTCTTGTACATTGCCTGTTTCATACTGTATTGTCAGGTCATAGAGGGGTAGGAATTTTATCCATTTTGTCACTGCCATGTCCCCAAGGTGGAGAACTGCCTAGCACACAGCACGTGCTTTATAAATACAGGTTGTTTCAAAAAAATGTTTACACACTTTTAACAGCTGATAGCTCAATTGATGTTTCTTTTCAGATTTAACCCATTGGAATTAGTAATTATTCAAAGTGTGTATACATTTTGGGGGATACCCTGTATTTGTTGAATGAATGAGTGAATAATAGCTTCTGTGGGTGAGGTGTTTACTAGGATTGGGCATGACTTAACCCATTTTTCAGAGGAGAAACATGTTTAGAGAGGAAAAATAAGTTGCCTAACCACCTGCAGGCAAGGCTGGGACTCAGCCCCAAGGCGACAGGGAGCCAGGCGGTTCCGAGCAGGGGCAGGGAAGTGAATCTGACCAGTGGGAAGTGGTCAGGGCTCCCAGAGCTGCCCCTGGGCTGGGTCCCAGGGAAGCCAGGGGCCATCCTGACCTCACCGAATCATGCTATGGTTTCCCAACACCCTGCCTGGCCACTGGGGAGTCTGAGGGGCAGCCAAGAATGTGGTCAGAAGATGGGAAGGCCCCCATGAGACTGACCCATGGCCCTTGCCCTGTCTCTGTCTCCCCAGTCCTGATCAGTGGAGAAACGACGGCAAGATCAGCAACGGTGGGTGCAGGGAGGTGGGCATAGGAGGACTGACCCCTCTGACTTCTTTCTCCTCAAGATCCTGCTCCCTGCAGTTCCAAGACATTCATTTATACTAGTGTGAACTTTCACTCCAGGAAGCTACATCTGAGCGCAATGCTTAAGCCAGGTGGGCTGGACACAGAAGGTGGAAGTACAGACAGGATGGCAAGCGGGAGGGAGGGGTTGGGGGGGAGTGGGCATCACTCCTTTCAAATCTCGAACCCTGGCTTGTGTCATACAGTCACACCTCTGAGGCCACCCGGGCACCCTGTAACTGAGACTCACTCCAGCCAGAACAGAGGCCATGGGCCTTTGAACAACACGAAGCACCTTTATTGGCAAGCGGGAGGAGGGGTTGGGGGGGGAGTGGGCATCACTCCTTTCAAATCTCGAACCCTGGCTTGTGTCATACAGTCACACCTCTGAGGCCACCCGGGCACCCTGTAACTGAGACTCACTCCAGCCAGAACAGAGGCCATGGGCCTTTGAACAACACGAAGCACCTTTATTCTGGAGAGCATACCCCAAACAGCAAAGCAAGTGGGTCCGGCTGGCCCAGTTGGTGCAGCCCGGCATCTTTGGGGACCCCTCAGTCCAGGATGTACAAGCTGGGGGAGCAGGTGGATGCTTGTTTTTCAAAGCCCCAAATAGAAGCCACTGGGCAAAATGTGTTTCTCTGAGGAGCTTTGATCAGCTTCTTGGGGTGAGGAACAGGTGACTACAGACAGATGAATCCAGCTGGAGGCTAGTCAGACCTGAGTTAGGTTCCTGTCCTCATATGTCCAAGGGGAAGATTGGGAAGGGTCTGATGTCAGAGTAGCTGGTCCAGAGTCAGAATTCCACGGGAACCCCCAACTCCGTGCCTGGGCCAGGGTAAAGGCATTGGCTGTTGTGCTTCTGTGTGGCCCCTAGAGGGCAGCAGGCTATGGAAGTGTAGGGCAGCCTCCTGCTGCCACTGGCAGTGAGGCCCCAGGGGATCAGAAGTCCAGCTCTGGCATCAAGGTGTGTTTGGGGTGACTGGGGGGCTCAGGCTCCTCTGGAATGTCCTCTGGGAGACCTAGCCCATTCCGGTGCTGGGCCTGCCAGGCTCTCTGCTGGGCCGGCCAGTCCAGATGCGCCCAGCGGGGGTCAGGGCCCCCCACGATCTCGTCCACCAGGTTCTCCAGGCCAGGTGGGGGCTCCGACCGCTCTATGAGGATGGGCGAAAAGGGCCCCACGAGCCAGGGTAGCGGCATGGTCTGCACCACCAACTCTAGCAGCTCGTCCACGCAGGCATGGGCCCGAGCCACTCTGCCCCGGCCCTCGGCCAACGTCGAGGCTGACACATCCCTGAAGCAACGAGCATCAGCAAAGGCCGCCTGCAGGGTGTCCACGCTGCGCCGCACCTCAGCCACCTTCTCCTGGGCATCCCGGGGCAGGCCCCGCACGCTGGTTTCCAGTGCGTCCACTGAGCTCTGTAGCTCCCGCATCAGACTTCGGGACAATACCAGTGTTTCCAGCTCCACCTGGGGAGGGGAGGCAAGGGGGGCCTCAGTGTTCCAGATGGACACGTGCTGAGACGGCTGTCCTGCCTCAGTTTACTCATGGACACACCGCGACTGTCACCCTGCCTCAGTCTCCCCATAGGTACACACTGGGACCGAGCCCTACCTCCCTTTTCCCATGGACACAATGGTATTGCCACCCCGTCTCAATCTCCCCATGGACACAATGGGACTATCTCCTTGCCTCTTTTTCACCCATGGACATGAGACAGCCCTGCCTCCCAAAAGCAGGAATCGGGAAGGTTTCCCTCAAAGACCCACAAAGAGACTCCCTGCCTCAGTTTCTCTAATGGATACCCGACAGGACCGCATCACCCTGCCTCAGTTTCTTCCCTGCACACAATAGACCAAGCCCTGCCTTAGTTTCTCCTGTGGGCACCCAGTAGGACTGTCAACTTACCCCAGTTTCCCCATCGCACTCCAACTAGCTACCTCAGCAGTTGGTTATTCATAGCTCAGTCATGGCCCCTGGCAACCCCGGGTGGATCCAGAACCACTCCCATCCTACCGTCCTACCTGACTACGGCGGCGGCCGTTCTCCAGGGCGCTCAGACTCCAGTCCCCCCACAGCTCGTGCACTTTCCCAGGGCGGGCTGGGGTGGTGGGGGTCATCCCACACTGCACGAGGTCAATCTGTGGGAACCGGAAAAGTGTTCATCAGAGGTAGAGGACTTGGGGGGTCGGGGGAGCCTGGACGGATCCTAGCTTGGATCTGGCCTTAATAAGCATTTCGGAAACACTTGCTGTGTGCAGCCTTCTGCACCCGCTGACCCAGCCTGGAGCCTGTTCATTGAATCCTCTGCCTCTGGCTGACTCTGTGACCTGTGGTTCTCCTGAAGCTCAGACTCACTGCCAGGCATGTGCTCATGCTGGTCCCTCAGCCACGTACACTCTTCCCTCCACCTCATCTCCCCCGCTGGTTCATTCCAGTTCAAGTCTCAATGTGGACATCACCCCCTCCAGGAAGCCCTCCCTCCTCCCCTTCTGGCTGGGTGATCCCTCCTCTGGGTCCCAGAGCACCTGCCATGTTCCCCATTTTGACCCTGATCCCCTGACTGGCCTGTGAGTGTCCTGAGGAGCACTGTGTTCTTCAGTACCCAGGACAGGGCATGTGTTAAAAGATGAATAGAAATAAATTGTGGCCCATCCATACTGTGGAATATTATTGAGCCCTAAAAAAGGAGGTTCTGATACATGCTACAAAATGGATGAACCTTCAGGACATTGTGCTCAGGTGCTCACAGGTGCCCTCTGTTGGCTGCTGTGGGAGGACAGACGGGTCCAGGAGGAGAACTGGGTGACGGTGTGCAAGCATGAGAGCTGGAAGCAGGTGGATGGAGGAAGCAGAGGGAGGAAATGTGGGCAGATTCAGGATAGACTTTGAGGGCAGAGCTGACAGTATGGCTGATATGTCGGATGAGGGAGGGTTTGAGAACACGGAGCTGCTGGCGATGGAGATGAGAGGGATGTGGGAAGGCAGGCTGCGGCATCTGCACAGCCCAGTAAGCAGGGGCTGCCGTGTTCCTTTGGAGCAGGGAGGGATGGACAGTGAGACAAGAAGCTGGGTGTGCACTGGAACCTAAAGGGTGCAGAGGATTGGAATTGGTGGCAGGAGAGCGAGGGAAGAAGTACCTTCTCCCTCTCCAGACCTACCTTAACTGCCTATAAATTCCAGCTACTTCTCCACAAAACCCCTTCTTTACTCCTCAGGCTGAGTCTCACTCAACACCCCGTAAGCTCCTCCAGCCCCAGGCCCCCTCTTCCCCAGCCCTGAACATGCACAGCTAGAGGCAGCTGAGACCAGTTCTGCCTCCCGCTTCAGTCTAGCACGGGACCAGGTACTCGGCTGGCGTTCAATCCATGCTTACTGGCCAGCATTACAGGGTGGGGGCAGGCAGAGGGCTCTCACCAGCTCCAGTGTCTCCTGCAGCTGGGCCAGTGTGTCCTGGGCATGATGTTTCTTCTGCCTCAGTTTCCCCAGAGAGTGCTCATATGCCAGGTGGCGGAGTCGTGTTGACAGGGAGCCCAGGCGCACAAAGTAGCCCTGATGTCTCCTCTGCTGTTCCACTGAGCCCACTTCCGGGCCCTCAGCCTCAGCCGCCAGTGCCGCTGGAGGGCAGGATGGGGGAGAGGGGGTCAGTGTGGACACCCCCTCCATGTCTGTTCACCCTCCTTCTGGGTGGACAAGCTCATGGGCTCCCAAATTTGTAGTTTCCCTTTACCAAATTCAACTCTCAATATTCCCTAAACCCTATGACGTAGGCACTATTATTAGCCCCATTTCACAGATGGGGAAAACTGAGGCAAAGAGAGGTGAAGTCCCACAGTGTGCCAGAAGCAGAACCAGGACTCAAACCCAGGCACTCTCACCGCCAGTGGTTCTCAACCTTCCTAATGCCGTGACCCTTTAAAACAGTTCCTCATGTTGTGGTGACCCCCAATTTCATTGTTACAAATTGAACATAATTAAAGCATAGTGGTTAATCACAAAAACAATATGTAATTATATATGTGTTTTCCGATGGTCTTAGGCTCCTGAAAGGGTCGCGACCCACAGGTTGAGAACCACTACTAGACTGTCCTTAACCACTCTAGTAAACTGCCTCTTAAAGAATATATCACAAGTGCCTGGAACACAGTCAGTGCTTCATAAATGCCTTACAGCCTTTCCGCTGAGGACAAAGTATGTCAATATGTTCTTCCAGTGCCAGAGCAGGGGTTGAGAAGTCAGATCGACTCCAGGGCCAGCAGACAATATTAGAACATAGAAAGGTGGGCTTTAAGGCGGCAGATGCTATTCAACCCAAGTGTCTAATTTTTCAAGGGAAGCCAGATATTGGGATTTGTAGGGCAAAATCTGATTGTTAAGTGCATGCAATGAATTAAAACATTTAAAAGGCATTGTACATGTCAGATAATACAATTAGGAGGGCTACAGCTCTCTCAAGTCTTTAAGCCACTTATGCCCTTGGGGTCTGGCCTGTCTGGTTTCTAGTAGGATGAGGGCTGGGGGGCCATGGATGTGGAGAGGGAGGGCGGGCCGGGCTCTAGCTCCATGTTCCTGCTGATCTGTTGTGGTCGAGTGAGTCCTGAACCTCTCTAATCTGTTTGGGGTTTTTTGTTAATCTCACCCAAGGATATTTTTCCCATTGATTTTTTTAGAGAGAATGGAAGGGAGGGGGAGAGACACACAGAGAGAAACATGGATGTGAGAGAGAGACATCGATTGGTTGCCTCCCACACGCACCCCTATGGGGCTGGGGACTGAGCCTGCAACCAAGGTACGTACCTTTGACTGGAATCGAACCCATGACCCTTCAATCCCCAGGCTGATGTTCTACCCACTGAGCAAAACAGGCCAGGGCACCTCTCTAATCTGTAACCTCTGGGGATGGGGACTGGGCAGGAGGATTCGGGGGCAGGTGAAGAGGACACCAGCCTCACCGAGTTCCTCCTCAGTCATGGGCAGGAAGTGGTCCACCAGCTCCTCCGACTTGCCCAACACGACGTCCACCGCGTGGCTCATGGAACGCTTCAGCTCCACGCTCCAGCGCCGGCCCTGCCGTGCCAAGCCCGCCATGCCTGTCATACTGCTGGCCACTGCATCCTTGGCTGAGGTCACCACCTGGTGGGACGGACCCCGATCCAGGTGCTGTCAGTTTTCAGCTCCCTTCCCTGGCTCCTGGGGCTGGGGGTCAAGGACCCCTGGCCCTTTCCCAGCTCTAGGTCTCAATTCCCCTGTCTACAAATTGGAGGAAAATAAAATCTCTCCCTCACAGGGTGGCTGAAGGGGTTACCAGCACCTACTGGCACATAGTAAGTGCTAGATAAATATGGGTGCCGATTATTTTTTTAAAACACATTTTTATTGATTTTTTTTAGAGAGAGAGAGCAAAGGAGAGGGAGAGAGAGAAACATCAATGTGAGAGTGGAACATCGATCAGCTGTCCTGCACACCCCGCACAGGGGATGGAGCCCACCACCCAGGCATGTGCCCTGACCAGGAATCGAGCCAGCAACCTTTCGGTGCACTGAATGATGGATGCCCAGTCAACGGAGCCACACCAGCCAGGCTGGGTGCTGAGTATTCTCATCTGTGTGGTGTTTTTTGCGTTGACCAAAGCCTGATTTGGCCCCAGAGTCCAGCTGGCAGAGGTGTTCTGGCTGGGTCTGGGGGAGGCAGCCCTCCTCCCTCCCACTTCCACCCCCTGCAGATCCCCATGATCTGAGCCATACCATCTCCGAAGGTTGCTGGAGAAAGGGTAGCTTCTCCTCCAGCTTGTCGAGGCCCCTGCAGGCAAGATCGTTCACTGTAGCCACTGGGGAGAGAGGGAGAGGCAGGGAGTGAGAATCTGGGAGATGATGAAGGAGAGGGACACAGAAGGAGGGAATACTACAGGGAGAAGCAGAGAAAAAAGAAGGGAGAGAGGGAGAGAGAGAGGGAGAGAGAGAGGGAGAGATGAAGGGAGGTCTTCGTGAAAGGGGTGACCTGGCTGATTCCCTGAGGGGCTGGAGACCCTGAGGGCGTGGTGGGCCCCCAGGCTGGGCCCTGCCTCCTCTGCTTTCCCCACCTCTGCCCTGCCACAGACTCCTGCCAGCACCAAGGTGACTCCACACCCACGCTCAGCTCAGATGCCCCAGGGAGCAGGCTCAAGGTCACTCAAGCCAGCTAAGAAGGAGGTGGGGAGGCCCTGGGCTGGGAACCTCAGGTGGCCCCCTTCTGGAGTCAAGAGTCTCTGTCCCCACCCCCATCAGGTTGTCAGGTTGGACTCCTGAGCTGGTCACAGGTCTAGGAAGATATGGGGCTCCGGATAGGTGGGGGCAGCCCTCAGGACAAGGGGGCAGACAGGGAAGGGAGGTTGGACAGGTAAAGGGGGCCCAAGGCCTAACAGGCCAACCAACAAGGGAGGAGAACTTCACGACAGATGGAATGCGACAGAAGGAGGGGCCACAAATAAGCTGCTACGGGCAGATGATGACCAGGATGTAAGACATAACATGCCAACAGGTAGAGGGGAGGGGCAGGCAAAGAGGGACTGGGAGATGGCACCCACACAAGGACTGAGCAAGGATGACACAGGTGGTTGGGGGTGGGGGGGAGGCAGTCAGACTAAAGGCACAGGACAGGTATGACTGAGGAGGGACACGCAGGTCAGGGAGTCCACACTTCGGGCCATGCCATGCGGATGGAGCATGAGAGGGTGAAACCATGAGGCAACCACAGGACTGTCTGGCCAGGGGGACTCACGCTGAGGCTGCAGGTGGCTGAGCAGTGGCTGGGCGTGGTCCAGGGCGCTGGTGGTGAGGCTGCACACGCAGTGCTCAGCCAGGCGGCAGGCAGAGCCCAGGAGCGGGTGCCTAACCTTGGCCGCGCTGTAAGCATCAGAGACAGCAGTGCACGTGGCCTTGACCAGGGGCAGGGCCACCACTCGGTGGACCACGTTCTGTGGGAAGGGGTGCAGTCAGAGGGGCCCCCAGGGAGGGGGAAGGCTCAGCCTCACTTTAGCCCACTTCCTCCCTAGGGGCCAGACGAGGGGGGCGTGGGGAGCGGGGCAGAGGCCTGGGGGAAAGCATGTGGAGCGCCTGGCTGTGGACAGTAGAGGAGCCACATGAAGGTTCTCCCAGGCTCCTGTTGTCAGTAGCACACACACAGCGTGGCAAGTTCTGAGTCTGGTGGCTTTAAGGGTACATGCCTCTGGGGCAAAACTGTCTGCATTCAGCTCTGGTTAGGCCACCTCTGAGCTGTGTGAGCTTGGGCAAGTGAGTGAACTGCTTTGCTTGGTGCCTTCGTGTCTCATCTGTAAAATGGGTTTCTGGGGCTGTGATGGGAATTCTAGGAGCCAATGTATGTGAAGTGCTTGAAACAGTGACTGATGTAGGGTGGATGCTGTGAGTGCTGCTATTATTGTTGCTGATGAGAGTGCCACGATGGTGGACACAGAAACAGGGAGATGGAGGCGGAGACCCAGAGGTGGGCGGGGGAAGGTTGGGCAGAGGCCAGGTAAGCCAGCTGGGTGTGCTTGAAGAAATGCTCCCCTCCCAGGCCTCACTGTGTCCCTCTGGGAAATGGGTAGGAGGTGCAGAGATGCCAGCCTCCATGGTCCAACATGCCCTAAGAGTGAGGTGCTCAAAGCAAAGATAGAGGTGGGAGGGGTACCCAGCTGTTCAGGGAGGGACTGTCCCCCTCCCTTCCCCATGTGCTGCTCCATAGGAGGTGCAGCCCCTCACCTGCTGGTCCTGCTCCCACAAGCTGGGTGGGTGGTCCTGAGCCGCCTCATCTTCTGACATGCCTGCTGCAAATAGGGTCACCTTGGGGGACAGGACAGAGTGAAGGGGGCCAGCCCACCAAGCTCCCTCCCACACCCTGGGTTCTGTCTGTCTGGGCTCTGTGACTCCAGCAAGTCTTGTTCCTTCTTGGGGCCTCAGTTTCCTCATCCAAAAAGTGAGGTAATGGTAATACCCTACCTCAGAATGTCATGAGGAGCACAGACAGTGCACAAGACTCTGCACACAGTAGGTGCACACTAGAGAGCCTCTGGCAAAGTGGGGCCCCTGTAGTGATTCAAAGCATGGGCTTAGGGTTTCAATCCTGCCATTACCTGCTGTGTGACTTTGGACAAGTGCCTTCACCTCTCTGGGCTGTTTCCTCTTCTGCAAAGCAGGGGAGGTCCCTGGTGCCCCTACCCTGGACAGAACTGCACGAACAGCCCCATACAGCGATGCCGGCGGTAACTGTAGAATCCCAATAAACCCATCAGATCGACAATCGGGGAAACCGAGGCACACAGGGGTCCATGCTGCGCTCAAGGTCACTCAGCTTAAGCTGACTCAGAGCAGGGAGTTTGACCTCAGACTCCCCGCCTGCAGGTCATCCCTACCCCGTGCCTGCAGAGCTGTGGTCCCCGCCCAACAGGGTCCTGAGCTTCAGCCAACTGGGCCAAGGGTCTCAGCCACCTGCTCCAGCCCGTCACCCCCTCCTCTCCCCACGCCCCTGAACCCTCGCCTGCCCACCCAGTTCGGGCCCCCAGGCCTGCTGGGTGCTCTTGGACGCCACCCGGGTGACACTCACCTGGGCGCGCGCAGCCTCAGCCCCCAGGTACTGCCGCGGACCCCAGACGGTCTCCAGTCTCCGCCCTCTGCCGGCCCCGCCCGCCTTATAGTGGCTCTGGAGGCGGAGCCTCCTGGGATTGACCAATAGGGAAAGGCTGCCCAGGGGCGTGTCAGGGGTGGGGCTTCAGGACCCCACGCTCTTGAGCCCTTGTGCTCCCGAGTACTGTGCGGTTGCCAAAGCAACTTGGGGATGGTGGATGCCCCAAAATTGAGCTACTTCCATAGGCCAAGTTTGGCCACTTGTCACCCTCGCTGCCTTGGGGGGGGGGGCGACCACAACTCCCACCTCCTTCTCCAGTGACCTTGGGCAAGTCCTTCATGTCTTTCTATTTTAAAAAATGTTTATTTATTTAGGAGAGGGAGAGAGAGAGAGAGAGAGAGAGAGAGAGAGAGAGGAAGAGAGAGAGAGAAACGTTGATTTGTTGTTCCACCATCTATGCCTTCATTGCTTGATTCTTGTATGTGCCCTGACTGCGGATTGAACCTGCAACCTTGGCATATCAGGACAATGCTCTAACCAACTGAGTTACTGGCCAGGGCTCTTTCTATTTCTTATTTTTTTTTAAATCTACCACTTAACCAGGAGCCAAACTGGCCCATTCTCTGAGATCCCCATTTTACAGATGAGCAAATTGAGGTTCAGAACACTTAAACCACTTGCGCTGGGTCCCACAGTGACTGACGGATTTGATTTAAATTCAGTCAAATCAAGCTCCAGACCCTGGCTTTTTCATCTGCATGCCTGGAATGATCACCAATGTGGTCATGATACTCCTTCCGGGGGGCTGAAAAAACCGAGCGTGGCCCAAACACCCCCGGCCCCCCAAATCTGACCCTGGCCCCACTATGCCCAGCATTGTCAGCAGGTGGCTCTAGGTCCTGAGTTCTGAGAGCACAGCCCTGGCTTCTGCCCATGCTTGTCCTGGGTGGCTGCGCCCTGGGCTATCACTGGCCAGCATGACAAATTGTTTGGAGACCTGAAGCAATCTGGTTTAATTTAAACCTTCCCCAGGGCACAGGCCCTGGCAGGAATCCACCAGTAAAATGACACCCCGGCCAATAGTCAGAGTTTTATTTCCAGTTAAGCCTCAGGATAGGAGAGAGGAGGAGGAGGAGCCACAGGTCTTCAGATTTCAAGTCCAGCACCCCACACCCTGTCATGCCTATTTCCTCCTTCATCCTGGAGAAGTAGGAAGTTGACTTGGGAGATGCAGGAACACAGTAAATGCCAATTTGTCCAATTCCGTTTGACATTTGTTTTTATTTTTAAAAAAATATTTTACATTTTATTTTATTTTTATTGATTTCAGAGAGGAAGGGAGAGAAAGAAACATCAATGATGAGAGAGAATCATTGATTGGCTGCCTCCTGCACGCCCACTACTGGGGATCGAGCCCGAAACTCGCATGTGCCCTTGACCAGAATTGAACCTGGTACCCTTCAGTCCCTAGGCTGACACTCTATCCACTGAGCCAAACCAGCTAGGGCTGACAATTATTTATTAACCCCCTCGGGTCTGACACCTAACTGAGTGAGACACCTCAGCCCAGGCCCTGCACTCAGAGAGCTCCCCCAAAAGTGGGGGAGCCAGAGTCAGAGACAGCCCCAGTGTGGCCAGGGTTGTGCTAAGGGAGCTGGGAGACCAAGAGATGTGGGAAATGGGAAGGCATTCCTGGAAGAGGAATGAGCAAAGCTTGAGCAAAGGCAAGGAGGCCTGTGAGCCTAAGGGGTGTTTTGGGAAGCAGGGGCAAAATGGGTCTAGCAACTGTGGAAAGCCTGCCTCACCCTTAAAAGGGAATTAATTGCCTAATGGGGTGCAGTGTTCTGCCAGGCCGTTCCTATCCATCTCCACCCCGGCCTTAAGCTTCAAATGAGACATGGCCGCGGCCAGGAGTGTCTGGCCATGCATGGCTTTAGGCTCAACGCAGTATGTGTTATTCCGGAAGAACATCTTGTCTTTATTGCACACAAGCCACTCATAGAAGTCGTCCAAGTTCTGGTCGCAATTCCAGGGGTTACCAGAGATGTCAAAGCCATGCTCCATGTCCCGGCCTGCCCCGGGCCGCCCCACAGATGCCCAGAGCCCCTTGGGCACGCTGCTCAGTGAGTTGTTGGACAGGTCCAGCATGTCCAGCTGCTTCAGACCTTGGAAGGCGCTGGCCGCCACCATGGCCAGACGGTTGTCACTCAGGAAAAGGTAGCTCAGGTTTGGCTGGGGCTCCAGCAGGCCCCCTTCGAGTGCTTGCAATCTGTTGCCCTCCAAGTGCAGCCGTTCCAACTTCAGGGGGCCCCTCAGAAGGTCAGAGGGCAAAGACTCCAGCTGGTTATTGCCAAGGTCAAGGATGCGCAGGTCGGTGAAGTTGGCCAGCAGCCCGGAGGGTAGTGTCCGGAGGTGGTTCCCGGACAGGTCCAGATGCCTCAGGGCTTTCAGGCCCTGCAGCCACGAGGTTTCCAGGACTTCCAGCTGGTTTTGATTCAGCACCAGGGTGTGGAGGGCAGCTGAGCCCTGGAAGAGGCCGGGGGGCAGCTGGGTCAGGGCGTTGCGGGTTAGATCGAGCACCTTCAGCTGAGGCACAGGCAACAGAAACTTGGCTGACAGCGTCTCCAGCCCGTTGCTGGAAAGGTGCAGTTCCTGGAGGTTAGGGATGCCCTGGAGGGTCTCGGGTGGCAGCTGGGTGAGGTTGAAGAACTCCACAGACAGGAAGATGGTGTCGGCTGGGAGCTGCCGGGGGAATTTGGCAGGTGGGTAGCAGTTGACGGAGCTGCCATTGCTTGACTGGGACACCCGGCAGGCTTCAGGGTTTGGGGTGACCCCGTGGACTGAGGGGGCCACAATTAGTAGCAGCAGGAACAGGGTTCTAGAAAGATGGGGATCCAGGACCCCTGGGCTGGAGGCAATGACAGAAGGTGCTTAATGAGCCAAAATAAAAATATACCCAACTCAGTGAAAATATACCCAGAAAATGTCCACTTCTTCCTATCCACTTTTGCTCCCCAGAACCATGCCTCCTCATTGCTCCTCTGGGCTAGTGCACTCACCTCCTCCTCCTCTTCATGTTTTGAAGGCAGAGCCAGTGAACTCCTACCCTTCTTCCTATCCACTTTTGCTCCCCAGAACCATGCCTCCTCATTGCTCCTCTGGGCTAGTGCACTCACCTCCTCCTCCTCTTCATGTTTTGAAGGCAGAGCCAGTGAACTACCCATCCTGCAAAGCCCCCAACTCCAATGCCCCTTTTTTCACGAGACTTTCTCTGACTTTCCCAAGCAGAACTCATGGTTTCCCCCTCTGTGCTCCTACTCTTTCTTTCCAACCCTGACTAAACAAGGTCAGGTTATCTGTGTCCAGTTCCATCTTGCTTCAAGCACCCAGGCACAAGCCAGGGCTCCGGGTGCAAATGGGACTTTGAACATGAAAAATGCCCAAAGCAAAATGAATAAATAAATAAATAAGTGCCCAAAGCAGGCTCGGGGGCAGACATTTGGCCTTGATATTGGATGGTTTGCAGTTGGCACTGTAACCCTTGAAGGGCTGGGGCTTCTGCTGCTCCCGGTCCCCCTCCAGCAGGCCTCTGAGGCTGGGGGTGGGTTCTCACTCCCTGCCTGGGATGTCTGCAGGTGAGTGTGTGTAAGGGAGCAAACCTGTCCTAGTTAGAGCCTGAGTGTTGGTCTGTTCCAGCCAGGAGGCCTACGCCTGGCCCTGTGATTTCAGTTGGTCAGACGGACTGTCCATGCACTGCCTGGTGTCCAAGCCTGCCCAGGAACGGCAGGGTGGGGACCTACCTCTGGTTTCCCTCTGGGCTCCAAGAGGACATGGTGGCCTCTCTCTTTTCCATCCAGATTCCTTGGGTCTGCTGAGGTGGCCTTATACCTACCTGGGCTGGGGGCAGGGCACCAACCATAGGGAAGTCCCCACCCACCCACATCCTGTTCCCGATAGGACCTGAACTTGAGCCAGGCACAGGAAAGGGAGGAGTCAAGGTTACAAAATTGTTTCCTGGCAGGGGGAGGACAGCAGAGGGGCTGCCCACCCCTTCTTGTCCCTGTTTCTGTCCAGTTTTCCTTCCCCTGATTCCTGCTACTGGAAAGTGGGCACCCAGAGTCTCTGGAAGTGAGTCCCCACTCCCCCCACCCCCCAACCCAGGAATCAAGGGTCAAGCTTGCAAGGTGCCAGTCCTGGAGGATGGGGACAAGAGGTACTATTTGCGACACACTTGAGCAATCAGAAAGTGCAGTGATGAGAACAAAAAACACTTTTCGTGAGTTTATGACATGTTGTTGGATATATTTTTATTGAAATAATCTTTTAAAAATAGAATATAAAAGCGAGTGATGCCAGAAGTCTTTGAACAATGAGCTGGGAGGGACTAAACCTATTTCTGAATCCCAGCTGTGCCAGGACTGCTATGCTTTGTGACTGTGGCAAGTGGCTTAACTTTTCTTGGCCTCTGTTTCCCCATCTGTGAAGTTGAATTCAATCTCCAAAGCTCCCATCTGCTCTTTTTTAAAAAAAAATTGAATTTATTGGGGTGACATTGGTTAATAAAATTATATAGATTTCAGGTATTGCTCTTTCTTTATCCTAACTTGATGCACCATTTGTTTTGGGTTGTTTGTTTACTAATGAATACATTAGGAGGCTATACATTTCCCTTTGAGAATGGCTTTGGCTGCATCTCATGGGTTTTGCTATTAAGTGTTTTCATTCTGGTTGAGTTCTAAAAATTCAGGTGTGCGTTGTTATCTTATCTGTTATGCCCGGCTATGGCCTCTTCTCCCTGCCCCATCTCTGAAGCGTTTATCCCTACTCAGCTGTGATGATGACTGAGTTCTGTCTTAGAGACAGAACACACAGGCTCAGAGATAAACACACAGGTTGACAGTGACAGGCACAGATGAAGAATGAAAGATAGATACACATGAATCCACAGACATAGATACTGACAGAGATCAAACAAAAATACATAGACAGAACCTAACAGACACACGGACAGAGCAGGACACACAGGACAGAATGGCAGGCCTGCAGAGACAGCCACACAAAACAGGCACACACCAAAACGGGCAAAAGGCCTGAAGAGACATTTTTCCAACGAAGACACACAAATGGCCAACAGATATATGAAAAGATGCTCAGCATCAATGATCGTCAGGGAAATGCACATCAAAACCACCGTGAGATATCACTCACACCTGCTGGAGTGGCTATTATCAGTAAGACAAGAAGTAACAAGTATTGGCGAGGATGTGGAGAAAAGGGAACCCTGTGCTCTGTTGGTGGGAATGCAAATTGGTGCTACAGAGAACAATATGGAGGCTCCTCAGAAAATTAAAAAATCCAGCAATTCCACTTCTGGGCATTTATTCAAAGTAAATGAAATCACCATCTTTAGATATCTGCTTCCCCCTGGTTACTGCAGCATTATTCACACACACACACACACACACACACACACTTCAGCCATAAAATAAGACACAAATCCTGCCAATTGCAACAACATGGATGAACCTTCAGGGCATTATGCTAAGTGAAATAAGTCAGATGGAGTGAGGCAAATACTGTGTGATCTCGTGTATATGTGGAATGTAAAAATGAACTCATAGGCACCGGTGGTAGGATGGTTCTCGTCAGGGGCTGGGGGTGGAGGGCAATGGGGAGGAGAGATGTTGGCCTAAGGGTACAAACCCGCAGTCATGAGTAATTTCTGGGCCTCTAATGCACAGCACGGTGACTATTGTTGATGATACTGTATTGTGTACTTGGCAGTTACTAAGAGAGTAGATCTTAAATGTTCTGCTCATACACTAAAAGGTAACTGTGGCCCTAGCCGACTTGGCTCAGTGGATAGAGTGTCAGCCTGCAGACTGAGGGGTTCCAGGTTCGATTCCGGCCAAGGGCACATGCCTGGGTTGCGGGCTTGATCCCCAGTAGGGGGCGTGCAGGAGGCAGCCAATCAATGATTCTCTCTCATCATTGATGTTTGCATCTCTCTCTCCTCCCTTCCTCTCTGAAATCAATAAATATATTAAAAAAAATAAAAGGTAACTGTGTGAGGTAATGGATGAGTTCATCTCATTGTGGTGATCATCCTACAATATATCCGTACATCAAATCATCAAGTTGCGTACCTGAAACTTACACAATGTTATGTGTCAATTATAGCTCAAGCTGAAAAAACAGACACACGCAGGTTCAGGAGGAGCTGTTAGATGCCGTCAGAGTATTTGTGTTTCTTTATTATCAGTCTCCCCCCATGTCAAGAAGAAACCAGGTTTGTCTTGTTCACACAGTAGGTGCTTAATTGACATGGGCTGGAAGGGAGGGCTGTGAACTGTAATGACATAACACGAGAGCGATCTCTTAGAGTGAAATCAGATCATGTCCCCTGCTTCAAACCCTCCGGTGGCTCCCTGTCCAACTTAAAATCCATGCGGCTGGGCGAGTGGGGGTGGGATGAGGCCTTAGTATTTAATGAGGACGGGGGTTTAGTTTGGGAAGATGAGAAAGTGCTGGAGATGGATGGTGGGGATGGTTGCCCAACAATGTGAATGGACTTCATGCCCCTGAAGCGAACACTTTTAAAAAGGCTCAAATGGCACATGTGAATTTATGTGTATTTATGCATATTTTACCACAGTTAAAAAAAATTGTACTCCTCACCTGCAAGGCCCTGCCAATCTGGGGCCCTATCCTCTTCTCCCTCTTCATCGCCACCTGATCTGCCCTCACCCACTGCTCCAGCTACACTGGCTGCCACCCGTCCTCCAAGTGAATTCCCACCGCATGGCCTTTGCACTGGCTGTTCCCTCTGCCTGGAAGGCTCTATCTACACATCTCTCCCAGGCTGTCCCATCTCCCCTGTCTCAGCTCAAATGTTACCCCTGGCAGGCCCTCCTGGACCCCCCTCCTCCACACACAGTCCCCCCTACTGAGCATATTATCTGGCTTTATTATATTACACATTATTACTGCTGCAAATCAAGCACTAATTGCTTGTATGTGGCCAGTTTCTCCACTAGGCTGTGAGCTCCTGAGGACAGGGGTCTTTGTCCCCACATAGTGCCTGGCACATAGTAGGTGCACAATAAATATTTGCTGAAGGACCAGTCAGAAACTGGCCCCCATGCATATGAAGACAGGGACTCCCTCCCCCCCAACTCTCTGCATTCCCACACTCAGCGCCCCAGAGTTCTGTTGGCTGCTGTGACCCAGCCGTGAGTCTTGCGGGTGCTCCCAACTGTTCAGGGCCCTGCCACTGCCCAGGCCCCACCCCTGGGAGACAGAGCAGACCCAGAGCCTTGGGGGCCGGTGGTTGTAAACAGTTTTATTGATTGGGAGGGGGTTGGGGAGGCAAATTCCAGAGAGGGTCCAAGTCTCAGCTGGCCACTCAGCTGGCATGCATGGTCAGCTGGAGGTCGGGGGGAGGTCACAAGGGGACTGGTGGTGTGGGACCCTCTGACCACCCTGGGGCCATATTTACAGGGGGGCCCACCCACCTTTGCTGCCCCCCCCCCAAGACGTTTATTCAGCTGCTGCCAGTGTGGCTAATGGGCAGGCCTCTTGGCCTCTGTCCCTGAAACCCCTTCTCTGTCTCCCCTCAAATTCCTGACCGGCAGTTGGAGGCCCCCCTGGCCTTCTGGAAGCCCCTGTGTTGGCTCAGCCAAACGCCCAGGCCTCTGGGGCCGCCGCACTCACACACAGACACACACCCTGCATGAGTGCCCATCGCCACGCACACACCGGCAGCAGCCCTCGTGGGCATTCACACGCACACCTCCCTCCCCTTCCCGGCCCCTTGCACACGAACACGGCATGCACACACACACACACACACACACACACACACACTCACGCACGTCAGGAGCCTAGGTCAAGGAGGGGCCTGGAGGGGGGGCACTTGGGTCTGCAGCTGTGGCCCCCTCCTCATCCCGCCCCCTCCAAGCCCTGGGCCGCCACCCCAAGGACGGAGTTGTGCAATTGGGTAGAAAACTGCAAAAAAAACAACAACCGCAAATTGGAAACAAACCCAAACCCACGCACAGAAGGTCAACCTCAAATCTATAGCACATCCTCCCGCCCCCCAAACCGCCTCATGTCCCGCGGCCCCGGCAGGGTGGGGGGCCAGGCCTTTGTGCTTCCTGTGGCGGAGGCCCCTCCCCTGCGCACTGGGGGGGGGGGTCTGGAGCACCCCACTCGGCGTCGGAACGGGTCTCTCGCTCCTGTTCCCGTGGCTGGCACAGCGG
>NW_005354255.1:269011-275644 GCF_000412655.1 Myotis brandtii | reverse complement strand
CGCCGCCGCCGCGTCTCTGCCCGTCTGTCTGTCTGCCTCGCGGCGCCTCTGTTTCTCTGGGGTCTGTCTGTCCTCTGAGTCTGTTCATCTGTTTGTCCTGTGGCATCTCTGTCACTTGGCATCCGTCTCCAGCCTCTGTCTGCTCTCATAGCCTCTCCGTCCCTTTCAAAGCCTGTCCGTGCCTTTGTCTGTCTCTGGGCCTCTCTGTCCCTCACCTATCTCCCTACCCGGGAGTGGGACCCTGCTCTCATAGCCTCTCCGTCCCTTTCAAAGCCTGTCTGTGCCTCTGTCTGTCCCCGGGCATCTCTGACCCCTCAGTTCACCCGTCTGTCTGTCTCTGGGCCTCCCTGTCCCTCACCTACCTCCCTACCCGGGAGTGGGACGCCCTGACCTTCCAAAGCTAGTCCGTGCCCCCCACCTGGACATGGGCTGCGAAGGGCATGAGGACCCCAGGGGAGGGTCCCTAGGTCTGCCGTTCCCCCACTTACCTGTGCAGTCCCCTAAGCCTGAGGTGCTGGCCCCGGACACGTCCTGCTCAAAGCTGGCCCTGATGGGGGCAAGGCAGAGACAGTCAGCAGAAGCCCCGCTCAGGGAGCCCGAGGAGAGGAGGGGGCCCTGGTCACCAGGCGGGTTACACCCCCCTCTTCTCCCCTCCCCCGTACCTGGTGCCAGGGCTGAGGAAGATGCAGGAACCATCGGGGGCCCACCCGCAGTAGGGGTCCTGACTGCCAATGCAGTTCCTAGGGCAGACAGGGGACCAGCATCAGCCACGGCCTCCTGCACGGTGTCACCTCCTGCACAGTGCCACCTCCTGCACAGTGCCACCTCCTGCAGCCCCGGAGTCCTGGCCAAAGTCCCTTCGGTGGGGGCTGTTCCTTCTCCATTTTACAGATCAGAAAACTGAGGCTTGGGGAAGTTCACTTTTGCCCGAGCAGCAGAGCCGGGGTCGGAGCCCAGCGGGCTTGCCCCAGAGTGTGTGTCCGGCTCTGTGCAATGCCATCACTACTGCCAGGACGGCGGTGCGGGCGGGGTTTCTCAGGGTGGGGGGCTCCCACGGAGCTCAGGGGGGCCGGTACTTTGCATCTGGTTTTCCACCCATTTTACAGGTGGGAAAACAGCCACCTTCCTGGTCCCCAGCTGCTGCTCCTGTTGCTCTTAAAAATGTCACTCAGGCCCTGACCGGTTGGGCTCAGTGGATAGAGCGTCGGCCTGTGGACTGAAGGGTCCCAGGTTCGATTCCAGTCAAGGGCATGTACCTGGGTTGCGGGCACATTCCCAGTAGGGGGTGTGTAGGAGGCAGCTGATTGACGTTTCTCTCTCATTGATGTTTCTAACTCTCTATCCCTCTCCCTTCCTCTCTGTAAAAAATCAATAAAATATATTTTAAAAAAATGTCACTCAGGTCCCACTCCTCCTCTGCCCACAGGCCTCCAGGGCCCTACCTCCCTTGGGGCAAACACCCAAGTCCTCCCCATGGCCCACAAGGCCCTGCATGACCTGCCCCCATCCTCTCCCTGCCCTCACCTCCTCCCTCACCGACTCCTCTCCAGCCACATGGGCCTCCTCACTGTTCCTCTAAAACCCCAGTCATGGTCCCATCCAGGGCCTTTGCACGTGCTGTGCCCTCTGCCCCACTCATCTTTCAACAAGTCAGGCTGCTGCTGGGCCCTTTAACTCAGACTCAGCTCTTCCCCTCTTCCCATGCTCATCTCCCCTCAACCCCCCCACATGCACCCCCAGCAGTGGGCCCGGGGGCACTCACTTCATGCACCCTGAGTACTGCTGGCAGCGGGCCACGGGCACACGGACCACACAGTGGGGGAAGGCCGCCAGCAGGCCTCCTGAGGCCACATCCAACTCCAGGCTCAGCAGCCGTTGCCCTGTCTCACTGCCACCTGGCCGGCCACACCTGGGGGTGAGCAGATCAGTAAGACTCAGGGACTGTGCCCCATCTCCATTGGCTCTACCCCCTGGCCTCTGCCAGACCCCACCTGTCTGGCCGGTAGGTCTCGAACTCCTCGAGGAAGACACTGGGCCCAGAGGTGCCCAAGGCACTGGCGTTGGGCCAGACCAGGAACTTGAGGATGGTGCCCGCCTCGGAGCCCAGGAAGACGACAGTCTGGTTGCCCCAGGGGCCGGCGCCCACATCCACAGCCACTCGAGTCAGCTGGTGCCTGTGGCCAGGGCAGGAGGGTCAGTCTGGCACCATAGCCCCCTCAGTCCCACCCCCACTGGGCAGACACAGAGACACCGCCCACGCCAGGCAAGGTGGGCACTGGTGTGGGTACAGGGCTACACACAACCCTCCTCCAAAACAGACCCCTGAGCTCTCACTGGGCCTGTCTCTCTCTCCCTGAATCTCTCTGTCCCTACTGTGTCCCTCTCTGTGTCTCTGTCTCCTTCTCTCTGTGTGTGTCTCTCTCCCTCTCTGTGTCTCTGCCCCTCTGTGTCTCTCTGTGTCTCCGGCCAGTCCTCAGAGCTGTATGCTGTCTCCAGCAACACTGCTCTCCACCGCCCCCCTCGCATCCACAGTCAGCCCCACCCTCCTTCCCCACCCACCACCCTGTCCTGGGCTTTCATCTTCACCCTCCGCCCCACAAGGATCCCAGCCACACGTGGGACTGACCGTGTCAGAGTTCGTACTATCCAGGGCGCATGGCCCAGCGAGGGCACCGCCTCGTCCATCAGGGGGTGGGTCTTGACGAAGTTGAGGATCTCATCAGGGAAGGCGCTGGAGGCGTTGTACTGCATGCCGGGAGCTGCACAGCACCCAGGCCTGGGGGGTGAGGGGGTGGTCAGGGCAGTTCGGGGGTCCCCTTATAGGGGCTCTGATTCTCCATGGGACCCAAGGCCCTGCCCCAAGGCTTGTTTCCCTCATCTGTGTAATGGGTGCAGCTGAACCCGGCAATAGCCAGATAACTGCCTGGGAGTCCCCAGCCTTCGGTCGTGGGGACAGGCCCACCCCGGCACCTGTCTGGGGATGGAGGGGCGCTCACCGGGGCCGAGGCACCTGATCCTCGGGCACAGGTGTCCAGATGGACTCCGGGGACTTCTGCTCTCGAAAGCGGCCTTCAAACACAGCAGCCACCTGTGTCATGTCAAAGGCGCAGACGGCAGAGCCGGGGATGCTGGGGAAGTAGATGGAAGGGAGCGGTGAGCCTGGTGGAGGCACTGCCTCGGGCAAGTGTGTGGAGGAGTCCTTGTTCTCGGAGCTGTCGGATGGTCAGTCCCCTGAGCCGGCGTGTCACCCACCTGCCCCATCCCGTCGCTGCCGCCTGAACTTTGCTCAGAAGGGATACTATTTCAGCTCCTCTGCAACCACCCGGGTCCTGGCCTCCACTATCGTGTGCCTGACTGTTCAGTCTCCCAGACACCACTCCTGCCCCCTTACAATCATTCCTGCTTCTGCTCCTCGCTCTTCCATGGCTCCCTGGTGCTCCAGGATAAAACCCAGGCTCCTCTCTGCAGCCCGTCGCCTCCCTGCCCTCATACTCTCACTCTCCCCGTTGCTCCCTCTATTCCAGCCACATGGGCTCCTCTCTGTTGTTTAAACACACCAAGTTCATTGTCTCCTCACAGCTTTGCACATGCTGTTCCTCCAACTGGGAATGCTCTTCCCTTTTCCTCCATCTCACACCCACTGAAGCCTAGTTCCCATGTCCCCTCCTCCAGGCAGCTCTCTCTGACCCCCTCCTTCAAAGGCAGGGGGTGTTGATGTCCCCCATCTGCCCAGTTCTGACCAAAGGCTCTTGGAGGGTCAGTGTGGCTTTGTTCTACTGCGGTCTGGGGTCAGTGCCTCGTGGGGGTCCAATCTTGCCCAGCCTAGGACTATAGGCAGTGAGTGAATGCGGGCCCTGGCCACTCCTGTCCACCTGGGGCCCCGAGTTCACTCGGTCAATGTTCACTGACCTGTTGCTGGGGGTGGAGAAAATGGCAAGGACTATGGGCCGGCCCCCCAGGCTGACCACACCCGTGACGGCCTGCATCACATTGAAGTAGAAGTGGGAGTCCCCGGGCACGGAGCAGTTGAGCCGCGCCTTCAGGAAGGACGTCCACTGCTTCTCCAGCACGCGCGGGGAGCCCCCCACATCATTCTTGCACACCCGGGCCACGCGGGACACCACCACCTGGGGGAACAGCGGACAGGCGGGGCCTGAGCCCTGAGTTCCGAAGGCCACACTGCCCACCACCCGGGCTGGGACGGAGGAGCCTGGCCCTGGCTCACTGTGGGGCCCTGTGGTCACTGCACCTCTCTGGGCGTCAGAGTCCCCGGTGGAAATATGGGGATTGGCAATAGGATCCTAGCAACGTGGCAATCATGATACTCACCAGGTACACTTACAGATCGTTCACTACGGACCTGGCACTTTATTCTCATCAGCTCTTACTTTCCTCCCAAAGCTCTACCAGGGAGGGCCTACTGATAGCCCCATTGTATAGGTGGAGAAACTGAGGCACAGGGAAAGGGAAGTGACCGGCCCAAGGTCACACTAGTGGGAAATGGCAGTCTTTGCACCTACTGTCTGGCTGCTGCAATGGATAGGCAGGTAGAGGGATGGAGGAATGGATGGAGGAATGGATGGAGGAATGGATGGAGGATGGATGGATGATAGATGGGTAAATGAAGGATTTGAAGGAGATAATGAATGGATGCATGTGTGATGAATGGATGCCTCTCAGCTCCGTGCCCCGGCCCTGGGCCTCTCTGGGAGGGGAAATGGGGCGTTACCTTCTCCAGGTAGTTAAACTCCATTGCGATCTCCCGGAAGAAGAAGTAGATGTGGCTGCCCCACTCCACCGCGTGCACAAAGTAGGGCTCTATGGGAGAGGAGGGGTCAGCACCCAGCCCCTGACCTGAGAAAGGTGCTTCTGGGGCTGAGCACACATCAGCCCGGGTGGCTGCTCTTATGGTGAAGGGGGGACATACGTTGGTCACCCAGGCAAAAGGAAGAGGGAAGTGTCAGAATCCTAAAGTCGCAGTGTCTACCTTCCGCAAACAGCAACAGCTACTATTTCCTTTCACCTTCCCCCCTCAGGTGTCAAAGACCTGAGCTGCTGCTCTCTCCCTCTTGTAGTTCCATTTTGGGCTCCCAAGCCACCCATTCCCATCAAGTTCTACTTTAGATCCAACTTCAATCTTTCCTTTAGCCTTTTAAACACTGATTTTAGAGAGAGAGAGGAGGCGGGGGGAGAGAGAGATACTGATTTGCTGTTCCACTTAGTTATGCACTCATTGGTTGATACTTGTATGTGTCCTGACCCAGGATCGAACCCACCCGCACCCCTGGCGCACTGGGACGATGCTTTAACCAACTGGCCAGGGCCAATCTTGTCTCTGGCTTTGTCTTTAAAGAGGCCAGTAGCTTCCAAAGATGAGATGGGAGTCCCCTCCCTGTCTCCTCTGGGACTCTTATTCTGGTGGGGTGGTGGTGGGATTCGACAAATGTCCACCCCACCTTTAAACCACTTGGAGTCGTGTTTCACGGTGCGCAGAGTGGGTCTGTCTCCAAGGCTGCGGTAGATGACAGCATCGATGGCCAGGAAGTCGGTAACAGTGGCTGTGAAGAGCATTCCTTCTGGATGGGAGTGATGGGGAGAGCAGGTGAGGGGCTGGGTCGTAGAGGCCAGTGGCTGTGTGGCTCAATACTTGATCTTCCAACGCTCTCAGTCTACCTCACTGAGCCTAAGCGAGCCTGCCTCTAGGCCAGGGGTGGGCAAACTTTTTGACTCGAGGGCCACAATGGGTTCTTAAACTGGACCGGAGGGCCGGAACAAAAGCATGGATGGAGTGTTTGTGTGAACTAACATAAATTCAAAGTAAACATCATTACATAAAAGGGTATGGTCTTTTTTTTTTTTTAGTTTTATTCATTTCAAACGGGCCGGATCCGGCCCGCGGGCCGTAGTTTGCCCACGGCTGCTCTAGGCTGATCCCTGACCCCATCTAAACCCTGAGCCCAGGCTGAGCCCCAACCCTGCTGAGGCCCTGAGCCCTGCTGAACCCCAGCTCCCACTGAGCCCCGACTCCAGGCTGCGGTTCTGCCTGATTCACAGCTGGACAGTCTCCCAGCCACCGTCTACCTGACCCCAACTCCAAGAGTGGAAAATGCCATGCCTTGCTTGGGGCTGGGGCCTTATCAGATGGTCAGGGCTGGGGGGACACTCACCAGAGAAGAGGGCGACGTTGGCGTGTTTGGGGTCGTACGGGCAGCGGGCCATGCCACTGATGTTGTCCCCGAGGGGCTGTAGTGTGTCTATCTGCAGGGGGACAGGGCCTGAGCGACAGAGCTCGGCCACGCCCGGCAGCCCCATGGCTCCCCAGGGCCTCCCTGGGAAGCCTCTTGAGCTGTGGGCGAGGCGGTGGGGAGGACAGACCCAGTAAGGCTCTCGTAGGAGGCTTTGTGGGCGGGGGAACGGGCACGCTAGTGGAGGGCAGGTGAGCAAAGGTCTGGAAGTTGGACCTGGGGCCGCCGGGACTTCGAGGGCAGAGACTCACACTGTAGTTGGCGCACAGGGGATTGAAGGCGTTGGAACCGCACACAAAAAGGGTGGACTCGTCCCGCAGGAGCAACACCTTTACAAAGTTTCGACACTCGCCCTGGGGTGGGGAGGGAATAGAGAAGTGTGGTCATG